>NW_026865483.1:0-296907 GCF_026571515.1 Ruditapes philippinarum | reverse complement strand
TGTTACACATTAATACGGTCACTGACTCGACCAAACTTTATATTTACGTTGTCATATTTTTGAACAGAAATTAAACGGCAGTCGCCGCGGTAATAATTTTATGTGAAGTCTATGTAAGACATAGCTATCGGATATTTAGGACTGAATTATATACGTGTGTTGATGTTATTTACAATACTGTTATTTGAATATTTGACAATTGAATTTATTAACAGTTTAACACTAATTAAAATTAGTAAACTGTGAACAGTCTTTCTTCTTTGTGACTCAATTTTAATCTTAAACTGGCGTACCTCCAGAAGTAAGGAAGTGTTATCAAGTACTGTGGAGTACAGTGTCCTAGCCATACAGAGTCATACAGAGTAGCCCACTATTGACAGATGTCATAATAGCATATTTCAGCCAAATAGATCTATATAGACTTTGACAGTCATCCGAATCAAGTATCAACAGTCCCCCTAACCCTAACAATTTCTATTTTATATAGAACATTGTTATATTTGTGATCGTTTCATTGTTCGTAAATACAATATCGTTCTCTACAGTCCAGTACGATTATTGGTCACCAAGTCTTGAGCACGTTACCACATTTTTAAGAGGATTAAAGGGGCCTGGTACCATATAGCTGGACCGTAGCGTAACAATACTGAAAGAATAAAAGTGTGTATTTGTGTTAGAAAATCAATGAAAATTACCATATTGCAAAACATTTTTTTGCTTTGGGCTATTGCCTTCATGAAACTGATCTACATCACAGAGCTTCAAATTGACATAATTGATGATCTAAGACTGTTGTTACAAGCAAAAGATATACAGCACGTTCTTATCGCTTTAATATAAACTAATACAAACGATATTTTACGGTACGAATAAATTTTACAAAGCGGATAATGCTTTTAATATTTTTTTAATCTGTTGAGATTTCTTGTCTTTCTTAAATACATCTATCTTTTAAGAACATAATAGAAACAGATATGTGATTCAAACAAAAAGCTATGTTACAGTTTAAAATGAAAGTATAAATATATTTCTTTAAGAAATACAAAATAACTTCCCAAAAGAAATAATCGGTAAAGCTTTTTCCTCTTAAAAATTCTTTAGGAATTATTTCAATTTATCAAGCTGCTGTTTAGTTTAATGCACACTCGTAAGGATGAGATAACAGCTGGGGAAAAGAAACTGTGAAGTTTTATAATATACATGTAGTATAAAGAGACATATAAGAAAAATTTGAACAAGGTTTAATCTGACCTTTAATTAACACTAGCTGACATGGTTCGTGCGTTTATATATCCAACATTGAAATCGATGCATGCTTGAGAACAATGCCTGATTAATGCATACATGTTTTTGAATTAAGGGTTACCATTCATAATATTATAATGATAATATCTTTATGAGGTGAAAATAATTGTGAAGATGAATGAATTGATTTATCAGTAACGAAGTCAACAAAAACAGAAACAAACTTTGCAGCTATATGTTTTCGAACCGGCGCTCGCTGGTAACTGAATTCATATTCATCATCATAGATAAGAATTTGAAAAAAACTGTTTATGTTTGCTCTAATAAGAACGTATATCTCAAATATCTCTCTCTGTACTCCCCAGAATTTAAGCAGAGAAGAGATAATGTCTCATTTGTAAATACATAGTGTATTAATGTTATGAATATCCTCCGACATAATAACAATAAAAAATTATGACTTAAATATCATATTTCAGGTCAATAGATATATCCCATGAGTATTCCTTACCGATAAAAACAGTTGATAAAATTATAATTCTGAGCGTATATCAGTTGAGCAATCAAGGAAAAATGTAGTAATGAGTTTTATGGAATGGAAAGAAGACCAATGTACATATTCATATGGAAATGGGGGTTAAAACAAAAAACAAACACATTATATTATATCTCGATTGTATTATTACTCTTATGTTTGTCGTTTCTGGATATGATGAATGTTCTTGACTTGGTTTTTGAAATATCATATCAAGAACCTTTGACATTGCAATTTCAGCATGATCAGGTGAACTCTTTCTCACATTCATTTTTCAAATATCGAAGTCTTGCAGATATTATGGCTTCAGAAAAAAGTGAACAGATGGGACCTCGTTTCAATAATCGGCTTGTGTTTGCGAATGGTATCACTCGCTGAGGAAAAAACAGTTGTAGATGTTGATGATCTGATAATTTCTTGTTTGCTTGAATGGTACTTAGTAAAAAAGGTTTCTCCATGTCATTGTTTTCTTAGTCTTGAACACGACCTTTAAATAAGCGTTTTGTGTGGACGGTAACTTGCACTTTCCAGTACCGTCCATGAACAGGCTCAATCAAACCGAGCCTGCAACATTTTCAATTTTGTCGTGTTGGGCTTTCTTTAGGGATTCTGTATTCATCTATTATATGTGTGTTTTGTGTCTTAAATGTGTGTTTTGTGTCTGCAACATTTTCAATTTTGCCGTGTTGGGCTTTCTTTAGGGATTCTGTATTTATCTATTTTAGGAGATAAGACTTGTTACATTTTCGATTATATCTCACGAACAGACGCAAACCAAAAAAAAATGAAAATTTCACCTTTAAAATCTTTTATTGCTCTCGGATAATCTCTAAATTTTTCACAAATACGCAATATTCTGTCAAAGAATTATATTATAGAATGAATTGATTTCAGACCAACTACACAAGAACACTTTCTTAACATTGTTGTATATAGATATACGTACAGATAACATTCTAAATTGAAATGTTGGAAATCGTAAAAGTGCATGTATTGTTTGATTTGTTTGTAAAAAATCATCTGTAAATGGGTGTACGATACTTTTCTGAACTAACATCAAGTGTAACATCCGGTTTTGGTCGTCTTCAACCAGTACTCTATGGAATTAATTAGATTTTAATTTAAATGACAAATTGACAATGACAGGACGAAAGGTAAAAGTCATGTTATTCATTTGAAAGGGTATGCAAAATATCAAACAGGAATTTTGTCCTCAAGTTAATTTTATAGTTATGTCACCTTTCGGCATTTTTATTTCTCGAAATCAAAAAGCCATTGTAATGGTGTTTTATCAATCTTTAAGTAGATACTTAATGTACTTACAATAACCTCTTAGACCGCCTGAAAGTAACAGGTACTTGTGTTGCACAGCAGTCATGTCATGAAATCCTGTTTTGGATTTGTGAAAAATGTAAGACATAGTGTTATTTGATACAGAATGTGATGGTTATTTTGGAGAATATTCCAAACCAAAATTAAAAAAAAAAAACAACAATCCATATTGTTTAAATAGCATCTCCAAAATTTCAGAAAGTTATAGATTGTTTGGATATATTTATAAAACTTGTTGTAGACTTGTTATGATTACCAGCATTCAAAAATAAACAATTTGTTTTGTATTTTATGAACCATATGCTGCGAGTAAAAGCGTTCTTTGAAATAATCTGCACCTCGGTTGATGTAACTCGTCGCCTTCGTCATATTTTACATTTAGGCAATATAATTATTCAATGTTTTACAAAAGTCGTTTTAAAAGCTAAAACGTAGCATAAAAAACATGTGCATGTCAATTTACCATTATTTCTGTTTTAACATTTGAAATAGTATTATTTGGTATGTTATCTTGATAACAAATTGATTCAAAATGTCAGTGTCATGTTAATGGTATTTATGATTGAATAATTAACATATTTTCCAATAGAACTGTACATTTGACATGTTATGAAATGTATGAGAAATCAAAAGTTTTATTACAAACAATAACAACTTTACAGATTACAGTCCTACAAGAAAGTCTAGTTGAGTGATGAATGAAACAACTTTGTGTAACTTCGGGATCATTGATGCCATCACTATTAAGTGTTGAGAATTGAGTACCGCTCAAGCCGGTGCTAGGGGGCGTGTGGGATGTTGCACTTATTCATTATCTCTCATGTACAGACACAATCAAACCAAGTCTGCAAATTTTCATATAATTTTGTTGTGATTAATGCTTCTGAGGGATCACTTTGTTTCCAGATTGTTGAATCGTGAAAACATAGAACCAAAATGAATTAGCATATATCAGCAATACAATAGAAAATATATGCTAAAAACTGTAATAAATAAACATGAATTTTATTTGAAATTATAATGTACGTCTTTAATCGTTACATATGTTTGGCTATAAAACTATATATATTTTGCTATAAGGATTCCTGATTCAAGATATTGTACTGAAATAAATGTAGGGTGAGTTTTCTAATTAAAAATATTTGCTTATCAATTAAAAAGTTTAAATATTCTCCATATGTATCTTTTTAATAAGAACAAAACTGAGTGTCAATTGCAATTAATTTATTCCATATGGCCCTGTCTGATCTTTAGTGTTGCCACCATTATATTTTAGATCTTAAATTAAGCTTAAATTGTTTATTTTTCACATTTAAAAGGGCAGTTTTAGTGACATTGAAAAATTGATGTTTACGTTAAGCATTCATTTTGATTTAGTGTGTGGCACATTGCTTAAAGAACAAATAATACGCTTCCAGATAATTTATGTCTGTTTTATTTATAAGTCTATTATGAACTTGAATTCTTTGAGTCATATCATTTGCTTATGTCTTCTCTTTTTTCAACGTTTCAAATCAATTTATGACACGTTTACTCTTGCAATCATTTTACTACATAAATGTCAGATAAGCAAAACGCTTAGCCTTAAAAGAACCTTTTAAAAATAGGAATACTTTTATGTGAGTCAATAGAGAATAGACGAACGTGTTAAAACCTGTATGGTTAAGACTTCATTATATCTCAAAGGGAAGATATGCAAAAGTAATATGTTTTATTGTTTTATAGGTACTTAACCTTACCCTTTGTCATTTATCATGAATTAACTTTACCCTTGAGGCAATTTGATTCTAAGAATAAACCTGATTAAGCGCTTGTTGTGGATAAATATCGGTCCTATTTCGTAAGTGGGACTTGTCTGTGTTCTATAATGAAGTTAATTATATCATTTACATATACAAATTATTAAGATCATATCATTGGCTTCATGTCAATATTTTATGAAGATAATAAAAAAGTTCTGCATATATAAATTGGTGTTGTGTTCTTATATTTAGTCGTCTAATGAATCTTTAATAGGGCAATAATATGTTTAAATGTTTACCGATTTGTTCTTATCATACAACCAAAATAAGGACAAAAATATTTATGATGTTTCCTGATGACACTATGAAAAGAATTTGATATTGAAGTTATCATCATTTGTATTGACTGAGCTACTCCTTTACTAGATTTTATTGTGCAATATATGAATGATTACAATGATATAAGGGATGTGGTACATTGTAGTTATAATAAATTACATTACTTTACAGTACCATAAACAAAGATAAATACAATACAAAGTAAAAGGGATCTTCATCGTTTTGCCACCACTTCATCATTTAAATTGATTGTATTTCTATAATAGATTGTGATTTACACAACCAATGATCCAAGATATTTATCAATAATAAGTATATTTCAGATTTTTAATGCTATAGCTTGGTATATTAAATTCGACTTAAAAAGACTGTCTCAGGGACAACTTCTAAGATCCAATTGACAAAGACATATGTAATTCAAGACTAATTAACGTAAGCAAGACTTGATTTGCGAACAAAAATAAGGTGCAAAGCATTTTAATGAACTTATTTAACTATTTTGATCCTACTGAGTTTTCAAGTCATTTATGGAATTTTCGCCGTAGTAATAAATCATTTTTTTCTATACTTTAATAAGACTAATTTCGTGATTGGACTGCAAGATATAAGGGGTAATGTATTATGATATTTGCTAGGGATTTCTGTTATTAGGGAAGGGCAAGTAGCTTCAGCAAAAAGTATAAAATATGCACACCTAAGTGTCATGTTAGTACTGTTTTACTTGATTTTTTTATGAAGGAAGAAACAAATCATCAAACATTCTTTATTTCTTTTTAAACGCGACCAAAATCGGGGACAGTTATGACCAAGAGTCAATAGGGAATATATGAATATTTTTTTTATTTATACGTGTATCAGGTAAAAAGTTTAAACAATCCTTTCCGTTCGGGTCTGAATATGATAGAAGTTTGTCATGATATATGGAATTAAAATACAAATCCACAATATTAGTCGAATGGACATTAGCCTATTAGCAGAAACGCATTCATTGTACAAATATTGATGTCCAGCTGCTGTTGTAATATCAGGAAATGGTGAATCAGCAGATGGAGCCTCGTTCCAATGATCCGATTATGTTTGCAAATTGGATCCCCCGCTGAGGAATGGCAGTCCAAGACAGTGTTTGCATTAAATATACTGAATGAAATTCTGCTCCCTTTTCTTCATATAAATAACTTCGTACAGTCTTCCGCATGGTATTTCGTGTAAAACCGACGCTTTAGAATAAGAGAAGAGCTAGTTTTTGTCAAAACAATTAATGTTATCATAATTGTTGATTACCATTCAGCATGGGCAATTAAATGACAAGATAGTCAGCCTCTCAACACATATATTTGTCATGGTAAATATTTTCTTACGACATCATTATACTGCTTACCAATCAACCTGGCGTCTGTATCCAATTACTTCTAATTAATGTTTTGGGCCGTAAAATATCTAAATAATAATAATAATAATGATAATTATTATTAATATTATTATTGTTATTATCATCATTATTATAATAAAATCTTTATTCCAGTTTATATTTTAGTATATATTTTGTGTACAAAGAATTTAACATACAACGTTTACACATGAACACCTCTATTCAGTTATTACTTTTTATATTTTAAGGAGGAGATTGAGAACCATTTACATCTGCCTATTAAGATCATCGTCTATAATGACGGCGTGGCCGCGTTGTTTACACTTCGGAACAGTTATCCAAACATTGCTGGTCATGTTAGTTCAAACCCCGGCAGCGGAAAGTTGTTGTTTGAGTAAGAAACTTTACACTCATTGCTTAGTACTTGGTTGGTCCCCGAAAACAGGTTGGAGACTCTTTAAGCCTACATCGTCCAACACAATCGAAGTAGTATAAAAAATGAATTAACTAGAGCACACCATTTCGAATTGTTTTCAATCATAAATGAGACCATTATAAATTTTCTGATGATAGTAACAATACGACGCAAGTTCCGATTGAATAATTTCATCTGCGACATAAGTGTGTCAAATCTCATCTGATATTGTCGCAACAAAAGATTTTTCTGGCATCCTAAAACAATCACACTTGTTTTCCAATAGTTTTAGTTTTCTTTTACAATGCAACTTTGTTAAGCTTCCTATAAAGACTGTCATTAACCGTAAATTTTCAATTTTGACAAGAACTGCAATTGACATAAATTCAGGTAATGGAATCATCGAAAGAAAACAAATTATGGCCTGCCTTTTATGTTTTGGACATTATTAGCATATCAAGAATTATAAATTCTTCTGAAAAACAGAACCCATTGTAATGTAGATTACGCAAGCGAATAGAATAACATGCAGAATGGTTTTAACATTAAGCTACATTTACTCAAAACAAAACCCATTGGAACGTAACTTACTCAGGCTTTAAACCGAGTCTGCAATTCTTATGTAATTATGTTGTTATTTATGCTTCCAAGGGATCACTTTGTTTCCAGATTTTTATACTTCACAACAACAGGTGTCAAGTGCTGTGTGGCAGCTGTAAAAAGTTTCCCCGTACTTCACTTCAGTGTTATTATATTTTTCTGGTCCTTCGGGATCATTGATGCCAGCACTATTAATTGTTGAACATTGAGTACCGCTCAAGCCGGTGCTATGGGGCTTGAGGGATGTTGCACTTATTCATTATCCCTCATGTACAGACTCAATCAAACCGAGTCTGCAATTCTTATGTAATTATGTTGTTATAAATGCTTCCGAGGGATCAATTTGTTTCGAGATTTTTAAAAATAAGATACATTATGGTTTAAACATTAGTCTATAATAACTCAACTAAGTGATATTGAGAGATTATTTAACTGAAGCGCAATTAAAGTGAAGAAACCTCCTCAAGCTAAAATCCATTATTTCACAATTGTAGTACAAATGTTTTTACAATATTTATAGAAGAATATAAGATACATATAATGATTTCTGAATCACAATGTGCCTCTAAAACTAGAATGTTATAGGCTGCTTAAGTATAGAATAACCACTATGTTTTAAACGTTTTTACTGATAACCAGCGACGGGATATTGACAATTAATATGACGATACGTAACACACTATTGAGTATGTAAAATATGACTTCCTATTAATGGCAAATCATCATTAAAGTCGTGAACACTTTTATTAGTTAAATACTTAAGTTCTTAATGACCAATATTGTATCATACTTTTGTAGAAAAAGATCTAAAAGTTAAAAGCTGTGAAGACATTCAAATAGGAGCTATATAGAATCAAGAATTCTATTTGAACAAGTTTGAGACAATTTTATTTCTTTGATTCTTCTCTTTCGTGCTTTATTATATATGATAAAACTATTATGCTCGCTCCTGATAACTTCAATTAAAATTACACAGCTGAAATTACTCTAATTTTCTGGGTAGTCAGTCTTATGATTTTAAATTGTTGTATAAAAGTACGATTGCAAAACATAATAAGATTTTAGATCTCAAACATCTTTTTCTTATTCATTTATAAAATTAACGAGGAACAATAATATCTTTTCGGACGTTCCGATTGGTGAAATGGTAGTTTAAAGGAAAAGGTCATTTGTGTCGCGCTATGGTAACAAATAACGAAATGGAGAATTTTGCAGGAAATCAATTGCAAACATATTTAACAATAAATTGAATTCTTTATCGACTATAAATTTATCTAAAAAAATATTTTAAGTATAAATGTAAGTTATTTTTTACGAATTGTTATATAATTTTTAAATTGTCTTTTCCATTGGTCCTTTCCGGTAAATTAATTGCTTCTTTAATTTTTACGGCCCTTATTGCACTTGTAAATATTTGAATTTACTGTTATTCCCGATTTTTTGCTGTAAGAAATGGATTCTCTTTTGTTTCAAGACAATCAATTTTATATATGGTGGTTTGAGTGGAATGTTGATTTGCCGAATACTGTGATATTCAACAACAGAAACTTTCGTCTGCAGTTATTACATGAGGTGTTTTGGGTTAATTGATAGGAATGTTACTACAATGGTGGATCAGACGAGGTTATGGAAGCAATTCAAACACAATAGTAGATCAATTACAAATCACCAATGTCAAGTAGCTTTTATATCTGAACATGATGTTTGTGAATTTCCTCATACCTTTCTAAAATTAAGGTAACAGTCTTCCGTTGTATTGATAAATAATGTTTCACAATATCAACATGCAATGCAAATACATTCATGATTTTATTTTATGTTTAATTATTTGCGTTAACACGTATAACAACAAGAAAAAATCCTGAATTTGATCACTTTGAAATTCATCCCAAATTTTTCATTCCACTGTGTCCTACTTTCAGTAATTATCTGGGACATAAAACATAACTACTGTATCTTAAGTACGTCCCAGGTATAAATAGAAACATTTTTTTTTAATTTGACATGAAAAATGCATGTAATATTACTATATTAGTCCCTTTGTTACTATTTTTATATACTGTTTGTATATTTGTTACATTTATAATAATAAAAAACCCAGACTTTGTTCATTTTGACTAGAGCGCTACTGTTTTGTATGTTCCAAAGAAAATAATTTTAATATTCTAATCTTTAGCAAGCCTACCAAAGTTCATGATAAACAATGTATTTCGTCATGAAAAAGTACGGTATACAATTATTGTGAAATCCAATTAACCATTGGAACCAGGTCATCGTCACTTCCTGCATTTCTTGCTTGGACGTTTTGATGATTTGCATCAATGCTTTGCTTGTTTACTTTTGAATTAAAAACTGTTTAATCTAAATGAAGATGTGAGTTATTCAATATCCTTAAATTGGCAAATAAATGTAGCATTTATCGGTTTTCGTTATAAATATTATAATTTACGGATAGTGTATTCTTGTTTCTCCTCTAAGGAAATGAATACTGACACGATATGCTGTATTAACGAAGCTATTGTCATTTATATTGATTAAGGTATTCCTTTGCTAGATTAAAAGTGCATGTAGCCCGAGTGATTTAATAACATAAATCCGAACGACAAACAGTGATTTTATCAAGCGATAAAATCACCGATTTTGGATATATTATTTCGATTCTAACACAACACCAACAAAAAAATGCTGCCGTACCTGATATTTAGCTTTCGGTTCTTCTATTCTCAAAAGGGAAAAACGCGGGTCATGTTAGAATAAGCAATAATGTCTTACATTTAAAAAAAGCACATGAGCTAATAAAATGATAACATATATACTGAAAGAACAAAATGGTGAAATAAAGTTACAGAATCAATTAAAATAGCCATATCGTAAAACATTTCTTTTGCTTTGGGTTACTGCCTTCTCGACACAGAGATTACAGTAAAATTGACAAATATGATAGTCTTAGACTGCAACAAGAAATAGATATACAACACGTTCTTATCATTTAAATGAAAAAGTAATACAGGCGAACGACCTTTTATGGAACTTATAAATTTTGCAAAGCGGATAATGCTTCTTATATTTTTCAATCTCTCAGAGATATCTTTTAAGAGCATATTTGAAATAGGTAAGTGATTCCAGAAAATTACAATTTAAAATGATGAAAGTATATATATAAATTTTAACGAAATACAAAATACCTCCAACAACCCCCTCCCCAACCCTCATAACGGAAATTCTTTAAGAATTATTTCAATTAACAAAGCAATCTGCTTTTAAGTTTAATGCATAATTGTAAGTATGATATAATAGCAGGAACAAGAAATTGAAGTTTTATAATATAAATGTAGTTTAAAGAGACATATAAGAAAACTTTCGAGGTTTTATATGACCTTAATAACCGCAACAGATGGATTAATTTAGTGTGACGGGTAGAGCACCGTAAAGCTTTATAGTTAAAAAGATAATAGTTAAAAAGATGTATGAAATAATGAAAAATGATTGTCAAAGAGGCAAGGTAAATTGGGTATCTAAAGTAAAATCTTTGTTAGAAAATAATGGATTTTTTATATGTATGGAACAATCCTGATATTATTAATATTAAAACGTTTCCTTTGTTATTCAAACAAAGACTAACGGACCAATTTGTTCAGGCATGGACTGCCACATTGTCTGTTAGTCCAAGTTTATGTACTTGAAAATTTGAATATTATTTAAATAACATTCTGCTTAAACTTCGTATTCCGGCTATCTTCTCACCAACTACGAATCGAAACAGGTCGCTATGGTAATAATAGAACTGAACGTAACCAAAGACATTGTACGATTTGTAACAGTGGTGACCTAGAAGATGAATATCATTTTATTTGTATCTGTTCAGCATATAATCAGATTCGAAAATGTTATATTAACAAATTTTATTTCTACAGACCAAGTGTTGTTAAATTTATAGAACTTATGCAATCTGTAAACTATTCTGTAGTAATTAAACTATGTAAATTTATACGAGAAGCATTTATAATAAGACAAAACATTGTAAACAACTATACTTAGAAGTAATTAAGGCTACTTCCTGTAATCATTTACATGTGTATCAATTTTATATAATAATTTCTACGTTATTTGGTATTGTACAAAAATATCTGATACTGTGGTTTAATGTATTCTAGAAATGTCTGTGTTAAATAATTATCATATGTTCATGCACACATATTGTTGCAATTGTACATAGTTCATCCTCTTGTATATGCTCATTATGCTTACATGTTTTCAGTGAGTTTAATCATTCATGTCTTTTTTGTATTTGTCATGTGTAATATGTATATATGTTAATTGTATCATGTAACAAGAAACATAACTTGTTTACGTTACTTAATAAAGAATCTTGCATCTTGAAATCTTTAATTGTTGTACCTTCGGATAAGCTGGGAAACCCCCACTCATGCCGAGTTCCGGATAACATATATTAACACTAGTTGACATGCTATGGCCATTCTACGTCTAGACTAAAATCAGTTTATAAATCAAGCTGAGCTCATCAAAACCGTTCGATTATGTATGCAACATTAAAAAAGATGAATGCTTAAGAACAATGTCTGATTGATGCAAAACAGGTTTTTTAATTAACAGTAACTATTCATAATCTTGAATGACAATATCTTTACAAGAACACAATAAGTATGAAGATGGATACATGAAACAATCAGTAACGAAGTCAACAAAAACAAGTACAAACTTTGCAGCTATATGTTCTCGAATCTGACGCCCGCTGGTAACTGAATTCATATTCATCATCATAGATAAGAATTTGAAAAACTGTTCATGTTTGCTCTAATGAGTAAATATGATTCAAATCTTTTGACTTTTCAGGCCAATAGATATATCCTTCGAGTATTACTTCATGATAAAAACTGTGCATAAAATTATACATTTGTAATTCTTAGCGATTTTCAATGGTGTAATTAAATTGAAAGGTAAAGTGTAATAATGAGTTTTATGGAAAGGACAGGAAATACACAAGTACATATTCAGGTGGTAGAAGATGGTTCAAAATACAAAACAAACATACTTCTCTTTATATCAATATTGCATTGTTTTTCACGTTTCCAGATAGTATTAATGTTTTGACTTTAAGTTGGTATTTAAATATCATACCTTAATAACTGTTATTGGACATTAAAATTCAGCATGATCAGGTGAACTCCTTCGCACATTCATTTTTTCAAATATCGAAGTTTTGCCGATATTGTTATCTCAGAAAAGTAAATGAACAGATGGGACCTCGTTTCAATAATCGGCTTGTGTTTGCGAATAGAATCACTCGCTGAGGAAAAACAGTTGTTGATCTTAAAAGTTCTTGTTTGCTTGAATGGTACTAAGCAAAATTCGTTTGTGCTCAATGTCATTGTTTTCTACGTTTTGTACAAGACCTTTAAATGACTTTATGCTGTTTTAAGACAGACACACTACGGGAGATAAAGTTGTTACATTTTCTATTAAAGATGTCACTCTGCTCCGTTCACGAAACAAAGCAATTCTGTGACAGAAGCTTCAGCACAATTGTACATTAAGTATAAAACAAACTTCCTTCTTCCTTTAAGTTTATGATAATTGACATCAATTTAATAATTCAAAAATAACCTTAAACATTCTATTAGAGACACTTTCACTCACATATAAGCCTGATTTATTTAACAAAATAAACCACAAGATGGATGCTTTATATCTTGTTCATTTAAATTTTAATGTACCTTACTTTTTATATTTAGTTTTTGCCATTATTGTCTAACTGGTATAAAATACAAACCGTGTTTATAAGTATTCCTACATCTCTAAGAATCAGAGAAAGATGTACGTGTGTTTCTCAGTTTAGTCGTAATTTTGCTTTTTTGATGATCTTTAATGCACTGGGTGTCTTATTGTTTTGCCATAATTTTCTCAATATAATTATACGTTTTTAAAATATAATAATGTATAACGCCATTGAGTTTGCTTTATAAATACAAATTAGCATTTAACTTTTTAACTTTATAAACAAGTTAA
Organism: Ruditapes philippinarum; assembly: GCF_026571515.1. NCBI lineage: Eukaryota > Metazoa > Mollusca > Bivalvia > Venerida > Veneridae > Ruditapes > Ruditapes philippinarum. Next base: position 283,303 of record NW_026865483.1, on the reverse strand, counting down.
GTTTCAAGGACATGTAGATGACAATACCGTATTATACCAAAGAAATACATAAATAATCAAGCTTATCAGATTCATTTTTATCGTTTCATTAAATAACATGATAAGTGAGCATGTAGCTTTACTTTTCCTGGCATAACCTGGCGCATGTCTATTTACCATTATTTCCTTTTCATTTTTTTTCTATTATTTGGAATGTTCTCTTGATAACGAATTTATACAAAATGTCAGTGTCATGGAATTCATGATATTTTACTTCACTAAAAGCATAGACTTACAAGAATTAATATAATAATAGAAACACTTTTACATCTAAGAGCCAATCTAGAATAAAGGAACGTATTAATCTATATCTCAAAGGAAAGATATGCACTAGTAATTTGATTTATTGTTTTATTGGTACTTCACCTTTACCTTCGTCATTTTTCATGTACGAGTATTAATTTTACCCTTGTGGCGATTTTGTTTTAAGAATATATCTATTAAAGCATGAACGCCGGTCTTATTTCTAAATTGGGATGGTCTGGGTTTCGTATTTTCGTATCTTATATCATTTATACGTACAGATTATTTGAAGTTATATTTAAAACAAATCTTTGACTTCATGTCAATAAGTTAGGAGAAAGTAAAAAGTTCCGAATATATATTAAATAGGTGTTATGTTCTTAGCTGTCTAAAGAATCGTAAACATTGAAACAATATGTCAACATCTATTTATTCTGCGGTTCTTTTTATCATACAATCAAAATAAGAACAATAAAATAAGATGTTAGCTTAAAATAGGATTTATTTTAATTACCTCAAGCGATTTTTAGTTATATAACTTTTATTACTTTGATATATCTATCAATGAATTCTTTATTTCACTTTTTTGATTTTCTTTCCGATGCCCTCCTGGAAAGTCAAGATTGATTTACACCCGCAGATATTTAATGTTGAGCGGCATCTGTAAAAAGTTGTTGTTATATTTAATGATGTTGTCCTTGATTATATTTTGAATTTAGCTGAAACCAATTCTCGGTGCCCTGAGAGATGTTGCAACTATAATTAAACTTACAAAAAATAAATAAAAAATTCTTTTTACGTTTTTGATTGATTTGTCTTCTCTTAGGATACGCCCTTATACTGAGTTTTTGTTGTTACAGAATGATATAAACTTTGTTCCTTAATGTCTAAAACAGAACTGTAAAGTCTTCTTACGGGGGCAAATGTTTCTAGTAAACTATTTATAAAGTAACTATTTATGTTCATTATTAACATTCATCGATATAAATAAAACAGTATACAACAGCTTCAATTCATTCTTAAGACCGAACCTAAACATCTAAAATGGGATAAAGTCTGAGTTGTACGCATATGCACAACAAATTGTTATGAATTAACCTCCCTCTATATCAATTAAACAATTAACAATTCGCATAGTTTATGACTATATATAATAAGATTAATAAGTTCAATAGATCAATCCCAAGGAAATTGCTTGCCAGAAATAACTTACTTCCAGGCGTGTTTCAAGAATTACAAGAAAGGGAATAAGCTAAGAATAAACAACAATCTTTAATGAAAATCTGCTGGTAGAAATAGGTATATGGGAAAGGAATTTTCGCGCAAATGTTATGGCGTTTTAAACAATTTTGAAGCCCTTACCCTTTAAGTCGTTACTAAATATGATGCATTTCCATAATTCAAAATAAAAAAAAACAATCCCGGGACTTTTGCAGCAAAGATTAGATGATCATTTGCACAGTCACAAGTTTGTGTCCACCCCGGGAAAAAAAAATCAAAGTTGAGCCCGTTCCAATTATCCGATTATGTTTCAAATAGATCCCCCTTTTGGGGAAATGCAGTTTAACAAGAATGATAGATCCTTTTGCTTTTAAACAGAAATTCAAAATCTTTATCGTTTTTTATGTTTTCGTCTTCAATTATTGATGTCTAAAACTAGCGAAAGCGCAATTCTATAAATAATTTTCAGGTGTTGCTTTGGGTTTATTAGTTTATTTATTTGTGGCTTTATTTTTACAAATTCATGAATTTTCTCCACAACTATTTTAGTTGTTGTTATTAATCTTTGTCTACTGCATCAACGTACAGGAACATTCCATTTTGTAACAACGCTATTGCTATGTAATATATAAAAAGTTATTTTCTTTTTCTACAAACAGTACAGACAGCAATCCAAACGAAGTACAGACAGCAATCCAAACGAATCACAAACACCTGAAACTCAAACTCGATGATCGAAGGATTTATTTGATTATAATTCATAAATCAGTAATACATGGGATAAGTATACAGAATTCTTAATGCTATAGCTTAATATTTTTAATCTGATTTGAAGAGACTGTCTCAGAGACAACTTTAAAGATCCCTATTGCCAAAGACATATTTAATTCAAGACTAATTAAGATTAGCAAGACATGAATTACGACGATAGATAAGGTGCAAAACATTTAATGAACTGATTTCACCTTTTTTGTCCTATTGAGTTTTCAAGTCATTTATGGAATTTTCATAGTATTAATAAATCATTTTTTCTATAAAGTTTTCTCCATTTCTTTTTAGACGCGACCAAAATGAGGGACATTTATGACCATGAGTCAATAGAGAATATATGAATACTTTATTATTTATACGCATATCAGGTACATTCTTTTCCGGTCGTTTCTAAATATGATAAAAGTTTGTCTCGATACATGTAATATATGGAATTGAAATATTAATCCACAATTATTATAATAATCGAATAGACATTAACCTATTAGCATAAACGCATTCATTTTACAAAAATTGATGTCCACCTGTTGTTGTAATATCAGGAAATTGTTAACAGATAGAGCCTGTTCCAATGATCCGATTATGTTTGCAAATTGGACCCCCCGCTGAGGAATGGCAGTCCAAGATAGTGTTTGCAAAAAAGAGATACTGAATGAAATTCTGCTCCTTTTCCTGATTAATGTTTTGGGGAGTAAATTCACAATTACATCATTTTCGTGTTTAAATGTTGAATTCTGCTTAAATCGGTGCTAGGGGGCTTTTCGGAAAATACACTTTCCAGGGGCCCCCATGAACAGGTAATCGAACGAGCCCAAAATTTTTAAAGGGTTTTTTTTTTGGGTTTCTTAAGGGGGTTCTGTTTTTCCCTTATTTTAGGCGGGTTTTTTAACCCAAAAACAATCGTCTTTAAGGGACCCCCTTATAATGCGGGGTCCCCGGGGGAAACCCCCGGGCCTAATAAATTAATCATGTTGGTTAAAACCCCGTCAGTAGAAAGCTGTTGTTTGAGAAAGGAACTTTACACTCATTGCTTAGTACTGGTTGGTTCCCTAGAACAGGTTTGAGACTATTAGCCTACAGCATCCAGCACAATCGAAGTAGTATAAATTCTGCATTTACTAAAGAGCACAATTTCGAATAGTTCTCAAACATAAATGAGGTCATTATAAGTCTTCTGATGATACTAACAATACTACGCAAAATCCTTTCTTCTTCGACATAAGTGTGTCACATTTTATTAGATCATTATTGTCGCAAAGACAGATTTTTTCCGGTACTTTTCAAAGCAATCACATTTGTTTTCCGATAGTGGAGGTTCTCTGTCCAATAAAACTTGAAAAAACTACTTATAACAAAAGTCATATTAGTTGTTAAACTGCCGTTGCGATTTCAATTTTTGATGACATTCATTTACCTTAAATTTACAATTTTGGCAAGAAATGCAATCGACATAAATTCCGGTAATGGAATGAACGAAAGAAAACAGAATTGTGGCCTGTTCTAAACGTTTTGATTTTGGACATTACAAGCATATCAAGAATCTGAATATATTCTGAAAAACAGAACCCATTGTAATATAGATTATACAGGCGTAAAGAATAAGATACATAATGGTTTAAAAATAAGCCTTGATAATTCAAAACAGAGCCCATTGTAACGTAGATTTCCCGGGCTTCAAAACTTAGATATATCTACATCATGTTTTAACATAAGTCTATAATAACTCAGCAAAAAGATATTGGAGGACTTTAACAGCAAGTATGCCAAAGATCCTCCTTTGTGATAGTTTACAATTTCTAAAGAAGAATATGATATGTACATGTATTCATTTCTGAATCACAATGTGCCTCTAAAACTAAAATGTTATGGGCGCCTGTTTTAATTTATTACAATAAACATGTTGTTGTTAAGGTTTCACGAGATATTGACAATAAAAATGACAATATGTGACACACTATGGTGTTTGTTAAAACATTCCTCGCTATTAATGGCAAATCATCATTAAAGTCGTTAACACTTTTATTAATTTAATGCTCAAGTTCATCATGACCAATATTTATATGATACTTTTGTCGAAAAAGATCTAAAAGAAAAAAACTGTGATGATGTTCAAATAGGAGGGACGTTGTACAAAAGCTATATAAAAGATATTCAAGTTTTCAAGAGTTCTATTAGAACAAGTTTGAGACAAATTTATTTTTTTATTCTTGACTTTCGTGCTATATTACATTAGATGAGACTATTTTTGTTTCTGATAACTTAAATTAAAATAGCATAGCTGAAATTTGTCTCATTTGCTGTGTAGTCAGTCTTATAGTTTTGAATTGTCGTAAAAAAATTGGATTGCAAAACATGATAAGACTTTAGATCTCAAATATCTTTTTATCCAGTTCAAAAGTTAACGGAATAACAATAACACGTGATAATTAAGTTTATTGAAGACTTATGACCTCCTTATTGTTTGTTATGTAAATGCATATTATTTACATTTGAATAAAAAAACGAAGATGCGAGTTATTCAATATGCTTAAATTGGCAAATAAATGTAGCATTTATCGGTTTTCGTTATAAATATTATAATTTACGGATAGTGTATTCTTGTTTCTCCTGTAAGGAAATGCATGCTGACACGATATGCTGTCTACTATTATTTATTAACGAAGCTATTGTCATTTATATTGATTGAGGTATTCCTTTGCTAGATTAAAAGTGGATGAAAATAATAAGATGTAATAGACTATAAAATCATTAGAGATGGGAACTTTTAGAGTACATTTTACTTATGGAAGAAATGTTGCTGAAGATTATGTCTAGCAATAATGCTTTACATTTCTATGACAGAAATGGTAACAGAAAACACAACATGAATGGTGATGAGATAATAAAATGATAACATACGTATATACTAAAAGAATGAAATGGTGAAATTAACTTACAAAATCAATTAAAATAGCCATATCGTGAAACATTTCTTTTGCTTTGGGTTACTGCCTTCTCGAAACTGATCTACAACACAGAGATTATAGTGAAATTGATAAAAATGAAGATCTTAGGCTGTTACAAGAAATAGACATGCAGCATGTTCTTATTATTTACATAAACACCAATACAGGCAAACGACCTTTCATGGAACTTTTTAATTTTACAAAGCAGATAATGCTTCTTATATTTTTTAATCTGATGAGATTCCCTGATGAACATTATTATCTCTGTTAAGAACATAATTGAAATAGATAATGCGATTCCAGCAAAAAAGCTATATTACAGATAAAAAATATTAAATTTTAACAATAGAGATTATTAAATTTATCTTTCATCTTTTTTGTTATTCTTTTCAATTTTCACTCATGTCAGACCAATCAAAACGGCAATATAAATGACTAAATGAGTGTACACCCTCAATCAAAACGAATCTGTAATTCTCATTTATTTTTGCTGTTTTAAAAGCTGTCGGGGCATCACTTTTTTCTAAATATTCACACTTTTCTGCTTTGAATGGAAATGTGTGATAAATGTTTAAATTACGGTTCATTGTTGCACCAATTGTTTTTGTCAAGAATATATAGTTTAAATTATAAACAAAGTTTACAAAATATTTGACCATCTCAATTTGAATAAAATTCATTTTTTCTTTCGTGTAATTTGTGCTTGAAATATTCCATTTATTATGAAATAAGTAAGAATGATGTCTGTTAGATTGATGCGCGACATTGTAGTTTGCGTCAGAAGAGCAAATAATACGCTTCCGATAATTTTAATTTTAACATTTAGATTTGAATTTTTTTAAAGCAAATGGAAAAAATAAAAATAATATTCACAGTATTGTGTACATTGTAACTCTGTTCCGAACTTGCTTTTTTCGAGTCATTTTATTTGCTTCAACGTTGTTCTCTTTTTTTTAATGTTTGGCATCATTTAACGCGTTGGAAAAGGTTAAATTACTCTTTCAATCATTTTACTACATACGTGCACCATAAGCAGAACGTTAACGCTATTTTACTTCGCTAAAACGCAAACACTTACAAGAATTGATATAATAATAGAAACACTTTTACATCTATGAGCCAATCTAGAATAGAGGAACGTATTAATCTATATCTCAAAGGAAAGATATGCACAAGAAATTTGTTTTATTGTTTTATTGGTACTTAACCTTACCCTTCGTCATTTATTATGTATTAACTTTACCCTTGTGGCGATTTTGGTTTTAAGAATATATCTAATTATGCATAAATGCCGGTCTTATTTCTTAATTGGGACTGGTCTTTATTTCATATTTTCATGTCTTATTTATTTACACATACAAATTATTAAAGTTATATTTAGATTATATCATTGACAACATGTCAATAAGTTGTGGAGAAAGTAAAAGGTTCTGAATATATAAATAAGTATTTTGTTCTTAGCCAATAGAAGAAACTTAAACATTGCAACAATATGTTAACATCTATTCCTTCTGCGCTGAATATTGATTGATTCGTTTTATCATACAACCATAATAAGAACAATAAAATATGATGTTGGTTTAAATTACGATTCATTTTAACTACCTTAAGTGAAATTTTAGTTATATAAATTTTATTTACTTTGATTTATCTATCAATAGATTCTTAATTTCACCTTTTTGATACCCCTAGGAAAGTCAAGATGATTTTACTTACACCCGCAGATATTCAGTGTTGAGTGGCAACTGTAAAAAGTTGTTGTTATATTTAATGTTCTTGTTTTTGGTTATTATGTTGAATAATGCTGAAACCAGTTCTAGGCGTCCTGAGAGATTTTGCAACTATAATCAAACTCTCAAACAATAAGAATAACCTGTTTTTTCACGTTTTTGATTGATTTATGTTGTCTAGGGATACGCCCTTATTCTGAGTTTTTGTTGTTACAGAATGATCTAAACATTATTTCGTTATTTCTAAAACAGAACTATAAACCAGATAAAATAAAAAATAAAAATGGAATTTTGAAAGGGGATGTGAGGTTATGAAGCCTGCATATCACAGATAATGTAATTACTATAAAGTCTGCTTTCGGGGACAAATGTTTCTAGAAAACTATCTAAAATTTACTATTTATATTAATGATTAATATTCATTGATATAAATAAAACAGTATAGAACAGCTTAAATTCATTCTTAAGACCGAACTTCACATCTAAAATGGGATGCAGTCTCAGTTGTACGTATATGCACAAGACATTAATTTTATGAAATAAGCTCCCTCTATATCAATTAAACAATTAACAATTCGCATATTTTATGACTATATATAATACGTACCATATAAAAAAGTTCAATAGATCAATCCCAAGGAAATTGCTTGCCAGGAAAAAACTAACTTAAGGCGAATTTCAAGAAAATGAATAAGAGTAAACATCAATCATAAGAGATTTTCGCGCAAATGCGATAGCGGTTAAAAAATTTTTGAAGACGTTAAGTCGTTACTAAATATTATGAAACTAAATAATTCAGAAACATTTACCGTACCAGGTACGTTTGCAGCTAGATATCAGCATGATCAGTTGGCGACAGTGCTACAAGTATGTGTCCCATCCCAGGAAATTAAAAGTCAACAGCTGAGCTCTCGTTCCAATTATCCGATTATGTTTGCAAATAGGATCGGATCACCCGATGAATGCACGTCTAAGATAGTAATGATACACTCATGTTTGAATTAAACAAGAAATTCTAATCCTTTATCCGTTATTATGATTTCGTCTTCAATTATTGATGCGAAGAAATGTGACATCCTATAGAATAATGACCACATATGATTGTCCTTAAAGACGAGTGACCCTGACATTGATACTATAACAAATATACTTTAAATAAGCTTACTATTTGCGAGAATTATATTAAATAAATTAGTAAATTTATTTAAAAAAATCAATTACAGACGCCGGCACCTCCTCATCCATTCTGGTAGAATAGCAAGCTTAACAGGGTAGGGACATCTGGAAACGTCTTAGCTGTAACGGAGTTTCACTGTTACTGTTTCTGATAAAGAATAAAATGTGTGTTATTCATCATTAAAGACAGGCTGGTGTGTATATTGTAATTGTGTTGACGGAAATTGCCAAATGTTTTAGAACGTAATCTAAGTATAAGTGTTACTACATGTATTTCGAAAAAAGTGTAAAGTATCGAAATTGTTTGCTTATCTACTTACATCATTTATTTATACGAGTTTATTTCTTATTGAAAGAATGATTTTACGGTTGGATATTTATGTAATGCGTCTGATACTGTGCTGGCATGACGTTAGATTCTCCATGTCGTAATTAAAAGTATCAATAATTGTTTTGCGCAGATAAAGTTCTGCTTATAAATTTCATTAGATATTCATATTACAATGTATTCTTATTATATAAAAGGTCATAGTTACAAGGACAAAAAATAACCCTCATGTACGTTTTATTTTTATATTTTGAGAAAGAAATCAAATGTTTTACCATTGGCTTCCAGGACCTTGAACTAATGTGACCTTAAATAGTTTATTATGAGGGAAAAAGGAACGATATTAGCGCAGATTTCTCAAGAAATAGGCTACGACTAAATCAGTGAATATTTGTGTTTTATACAGTTTCTGGCACAGCTTGTTTATCACGTTTTTTAATAATCAATTTTGAGATAGAATATATATTAATAGAGTTTTATTGATATTGTAACATTAATTTTCGCAACTGAAATGTAAACTTTTGCATGCTCTGATAAACGCTTTTGTGATGCTTTCCGAAAAACGCGCTTCATAAACCACGTTATTCAATGCCATGGTATTGCAGAAACAAAGTAATATTTATACAAAAAGCTGCAGTACAGATACAAATGTAACTGTAAATTGTACGGTATTAAAAGTGTCCGCGCGCTTCATATACCACGTTATTCAATGCCATGGTATTGCAGAAACAAAGTAATATTTATACAAAAAGCTGCAGTACAGATACAAATGTAACTGTAAATTGTACGGTATTAAAAGTGTCCGCGCCCCATATACCACGTTATTCAATGCCACGGTATTGCAGAAACAAAGTAATATTTATACAAAAAGCTGTAGTACAGATACAAATGTAACTGTACATTGTTCGGTATTAAAAGTGTCCGCGCCCCATATACCACGTTATTCAATGCCACGGTATTGCAGAAACAAAATAATATTTATACAAAAAGCTGTAGTACAGATACAAATGTAACTGTAATTTGTACGGTATTAAAAGTTAGATTATGCACTTTGATATATTCAGTCTCTAACAGATTTTCAGTGTTTCATTATAAATAATAATAAACATTGTAGGCAAGGATTTATTATCATTTTTGAATAAAAAACTTGGCATCTGAACTGCAGAATAAAAGTTTTATGTATTTTGTTCGTTGTTTGTTTCTTGGACTTTAAGTAGTCATAATAGATCAGCCTATTGTCAGTCTTTTGTTCCAGTCGCCTATCACGAATTCACACCACAATTGTCGTGCAATATTTTCTCTTTCTAACCGCGCCCTTCTGACCGTCGTGACCGTCCGAAAACCGATTGTGCCAGTTTAATACAAGATTTATGGTCACTGAATATTCCTTTAGGATGACTAAACTATCTTTAGTGTTTGTCTTTGGTGTTTTTACGAGAACTTTATGATTGATGATTGTAGGCATTTTCTGTCGGTCTAACGATGTAAGATGAAAACATATGTAATATCGCACTATGAATATTTTTCAAATACAACGTTCATATGACGTCAAACAGTGACATATTTAGTGATCTACAAACCAAACTGCGACGTAGCTTTGGTTGGGTCGACCCTCGTATATGGATATAATGCAAATGATAAATTGATTTCAAATAGTTCAATACATTCTAAATAGTTCTTTATCCGGAGTATGTAATTTTGCATGTTATCTCACTTATACGTATAATTCAGATCAAATAATTCATTTAGTTAAGATTCTGTTAATGAAATCAATTACTTCGTATGAGTGTTTCCGATATAAAAACATACCATAAAAGCTTAAAGTAAACATATCACTTCATTTACAAGAATGTGCCATATTCTTTACTAATTATTGCGTGTTTTGACTGTTATTTACTAATCAAGGTTTTTACTGCAACCATCGCAATTGCCTGCAAAGACTTTGATCATGTCCAAACAGAGAGCACTATATTCTGGATGAAAAGAACACATTCTTATTTGGTTGATATATTTATTGATTCTATACAACTTTGATATATTTACGTTTTATTCGGTATGTATGTTTGACAGTTATAACATTTGATTTAATAAGCACTTCATTATATCAATGAAATAAGTTAAACTTGAGTAAAGTGAAGTTAATACTGAGATGAGTTTTTTGCAAAGTCTTAAAATAAAAGTACTTGAATGAAAGTGTATGATATAAAAACAAATAAACCCATTTAACTACTGCATATTTTAGAATTTTCTTTCACATTTCTCTGAACCATAATTAGCTTACAACTTCTGTAGAAGGCATATATATTACACCACTTAAGAGGCTCTGCAACTTTCAAAAAGTATTTAACATTTTTAGATCAATGCTTTTTCTATATGAAAGTAATCTTTCATATTTCCTCTACGCCTTCTTAGACTAGGTATAAAAAGGTTAACGTACTAAACTAATAAATTTGATGAATCGTTTCCTTGTTCTTATTTTACGTAGGAGTACCGTATAATTTCCTCTGACTCAAATCGATTAAGTTTTTTCCTCTGAAAATATCATTCCTACTAAAATATTCAGATATTAAAGCAATATGAATATTGATCTTGCATACTATTAAAACGTTAAGTGTCCTTATAAATCTTACGTGAGGAATATTTGAATTATAACATTTGTAAGGATAATCAATACTGTAGTACCTGTTTGCATAGCGACAAACTATTCAGATCTACTATTTAACAATGTCTTGTAATCATTTTAGATAATTACTTTGTAAATTCCCTTTTTATAGAAGAGTAGTTATATAGGTGTTCTGGTCATAACAGCAAAAAAGTACCTTTTCTTCATTCTTTCTGGTAAAACATTATTCTGGTAAAACATTATAAATACGATTCAAGTGACATGATTGGTACTTTTGCTGTCATATTCAGGTGAACAAGGTACTTTTGTAAATGATTTATTGACTATCATTATGTTGATTGACCAATATTTGATAATAGAAAGTAAAGAATAGGTATAAAGCTACCTAAAAATAGAATTACTCCCATCCTTTTATCAACTGAACATCATCAATACATTCTGTATGATATTTATAGAATTTCCCGTGAGTCACGTAGGTAATGATAATACATGTGAATAAAAATATAGAAATAAATTTTATTATGGCATAAGTTAACATTATTTTGACTTTAACCAGTACAGTCACCATTTACACTCGGATGGGCATAATGTTACTTTAACCTTAAAAACAGAAAAAAATGATTCTGGACGCTTGTTTTCCAAAGAACGATTTCATTTACAAATCTACAAAGAAGATCTTTCTCCTCAAGTGTCCAAATCTTGCCGGAACGTCTTTCACTATTACCCCGTGCAAGTGTCTCTTGTCACGCGAATCTAGAAATACCTCCTCCAGGTGTTATGAACAAATGTTAACTAAACATCATTATGATGCAATCTAAAAAAAATAGTCACATTTTCCCTACCTTCTGCCATTCACATAAGTTGAGGTCTCTGAAAGTACTATGCCATATGGAGTTAGATTCAGAGGGATTGTATCCGTCTGGTTTGAATTATCAACAAATAATAACTAAAAACAATACAATGAAGTTCTTTAAGTTGATTGCATATACTAGAAATCGTCAGTTTTCATAAACAAGTCTAAATAACGAGCCAAAAACACAAGCGTTTATGAAAGTGTTCTGCCATTTCTGTAATGAGTATTTCATACCTAATTAAAGGCAATGTCCTAAAGAGTTTATCTTTATAAATTATGTTTTGAAATCTTCTTTAGACAGTATCCCCGTTTCTCGTATTGTCGTGGTTTCTCGTTTTATCGTGGAATTATTAAAACGGATGGAAGCGACGCTGTGGCTTCCGTCGATATCAGAAAACTTGTCTATTTAGCAGAGCTTTTTCATCTCCGGCAAAAATAACGAAAGAAATGCGACAAAAACAGATAAAAAAAAACAAAATAACTGTGGAAATTATCGTAAAATGCAGAGAAAAAAAACATTAAATTTATTAGTTTTTCCCCAAGAACATCAATTTTTTTCCATGTTGCAGAAACCTGTAGCAGGTCTCTGACACGGGCGCTTCTAATGACGGTCTCACACTACTGCATGTACAATAGAGCTCAAAATATTTGTTCCACAAATAGATAATATACAAAATATATGAACTCCAATCAAAAACCTATAATGAAACATTGCTTAACCTTGTCGTTTTTTTTTTAATTTTTGACAACAAAACAACAAAAACATGTGCCGCTGCGATTGAAAATTGTAGTATTCATTGCTAAATACTCATATAACTAAAACATAAAGTAAACATGAACTTAATATATTTTAGAGGGATTATGTTAACAACAACACATAACTGAGTTCAAACTATATTTAGAACAAACTAAATCATTTGGTAACAAACGGCGTCAATATGATCCTAAAAAGTTTGATTATGGCCTACCAAGATGTTACTAAAAACTAATAATTACATAACCAAGCCATTTAACACTTAATTAGGAGTTGCACTAATGATTTGAACTGGTGTATAGAATAAAATCATCACATAGCAACCAGCCTTAACAACCAATCATAGTCCACGATAATATGAGAAAGCACCTGCTTCACATAGAGGGTGAAGGTCAGTATATACAAGCAGAAATATGTTTTGTTTTGCTTACGGTTACGATCTTTCTTCCATAACAAAAAAGGTATTTTTCTGGGTATCAGGCTAAAAAATACTGTACCAAAAGGTTTTATAAGAATTATCCAATCAAGTTTAGTCTTTATCCCTACGATAATACGAAAAACAGGATATTTGTTACTTCGTTAGACCCTATCACTGTTTTTAGAGTGAGTGACACAGATGTGGTATGACCAATATCTTTTGGCACTTCCACTTAAATTAATTAACATATTTACAGAATACAAATCATATCAATAAATAGATATAGAAAAAGTATCCATAATTTAACAAAATGATAATTCTTGATATAACTGCGTTTCGTTGTTATATGTGATGACAAAGTACACAAGCAGACATAAGAAACATTTTTATCACTTAGAAGTAGACAAGAATATTTATTGCTGGTGGAAAACAAATGCGTGCAATCAATCTTCAAGACAAAAGTTTTGGATTCTCTTTCCTCTCATTTGATATTTATATTACAGACATTGACTTTCCATAATTTCTTTGGCGTCTGATCAAAGCCTTGATCACATGTATTTCATCTTGTTTCTTTTGAACGTTAAAGTTTGAAAAGAATAAATCTAAATGAATGTGTTTAGCTATTGATGTGTCTATGATGAAATGTTAGGGATCGTTAAAGATTTTTATTACAAACATGATACTCTTGTCACAATTATATGAACGAGTATAAGCCGTATAACAGTTCTTTATTTACGATATCACACAAAAGTATAGAAGCCTCAGTTGACCATATGTAGTGTAAAAATGCTATAGATTAACTTCTTTTATGTAAAACGAAAAGAAATACAGGCGTATATTATATTATAACAATTATATCATAATTTCAAGACGTATCCAATGGGAAATATTCGTCTCGAAAAGGTAATATTAACAAAAAATCGATTTAGGCCTAGTAAAGAAGCTAGAATTGTTACACTCCTGGCTGTTAAATTGGAACATTTAATGTGACGGAACCATCGCGACACAACGAAACACCTGAAAATATGATGGTGAAATGTCGAAATAACGAAACCACGATGATGTTTTCACCATCGTACTTTCGACCTTTCACCATTGTGGTATCGTTGTTTCGTAATTTCGACTTTCGTGTTTTTGTTTTTTGAAGTATGTTTTTGTCGCGATGTGACATCGTAGACTTAAGCAAAATGGAATATTGAAGGGGGTCAAAGGTTATGCGCTTGGTCTAAAGAAATTCATCCATTCATTCAATCATTCATTCATTCATTCATTCAATCATTCATTCATTCATTCACGCAACCCGTATATTATATACAAGACGTGAAAAGACAATTTTTTAAATAAAAAGCATTCAGCATTCAACAGTATTCAAGTTGGAATATTGGGACAACTCATCAAGAAAATGGATAAAAAAGATGGAATTAAAACACCATAAATCTGGATACTGTATAATTTGTGATGAACCATCTTCAGAGATCTGTGATTAAATGTACAGTGTATCACCTTTTTACGGCCTCCACACGGCACAAATAGCACTAATGTGAAAATAAAATAGTGAAAAGCATAATCCTTAAAGACTTTTTGCTAATTAATTTGTATTCATAAATAGAAAGCACGTTTTTATCCCATATCAACAACTTTGACTATAGAGAGTTTACAACCGACAGTGAAGATATCTACACCAAAACTATCGCCAAAATTGTTTAAATGTCATCCATTATATTTGTATACTTATTATACCAAACGGAATTAAAAGGAAAATCATCAGCATTTTAAAGACCTTAAATATTATATAATTCATGAGGCGGCAATCGAACAAATAATTAAATGAATAAATGCATTGAAAATGTAACTGAACGATAACGCACGTTCGGAAATTTAAATTATAGAATGTCACCGAAAATATAATTGAACTGTTAGGGTTTTTATTTATAAATTCTAAAAAATTCTAAGAAAGGTGATCCGTCAAACGTAAACTCTCTTTAATGTTTATGAGAAATTATTTTAAGCTTATGTCTGATATAAGAAAAGTAAGAAATTATAATATGTTATTTAAATATCTTCTTCCTATACTTTGTCAAATACTCTTGTCAAAATGGAGTATTTATATACTTTGTCATCGTTTATCAAATTGATTTCGAAATTATGGAAATTGGAGATTTGAATTAAAAATTGTCATGGAAACATGAAATGGGTAGCATTGAAATTACAGATATTTTCAAAAAGATATAACTTTAATGACAATGGACGAACATATTTCATTTCATTTAATGAAGTGAAAAAAATACTATCCGAAAAATAAAATTTAACATATATGAGGCAAAACTGTATATGATGATTATATTCGTTGATTCTATATAACACTATTTATTCTTTAATGTGTCTGTATCATTGTTTTTTTTACAGAATGATTAAGCATTGCATGTCATGTGAGTGTAAGCTGTACAGTCCAACATTCTGACGGAAACAAATATTTTGGCTTTTGCTGAGAAAGGTTTGTTATATTAATGAGTGTCACTTTGAAATGAATTGACTGCTACTGTGAAGGTGTTATTGCTAGGTTGCTCTTTAGAGAAGCTACTGTATTAAATCAGAGCAATAATTTAAACATGTAGTCTTCATAGCTGAGTAATGCATTGCACATGGTCCCAACGATTTACCTTTGTTGTTTATATATCCCGCCCAGTAATTCTATATATTTTACCATGCACGAAGAAGGCTTTTTTGAATTATTAGAAAGAGGCGTGAGAAAATACTCTCTTTTAGGAAAAATTGCCGTGATTGGCGATGTAAACGCTAGATGTGGCGGTAAGAATGATTTTATTCAAAAATGTTCGCACTATGATAAATTTATTTCTGTAATTGATAAAAATAGCGACGGTGATGATTATCAATTTGTTAATATCCCTTGTAGACTTTCAATGGACCCTGTTGTAAATACATCTGGAAATCGATTGTTAGAAATATGTCAAAGCAGTAATTTATATATTATAAACGGGAGAGTTGGCGATTTGATGCCGGGACCGGAAGTTTTACTTATTTGTCAACGAACGGTAATAGTTTAATTGACTATGCTATATGCTCTCGGAGGATTTATTTCCCCTGGTTTCAAATTTTATAGTACATGATTTATATACTTTTTCACCACATTGTCCTATCCAAGTTGATTTAAATGTAAATAGTTATGAACAATGTAATGTTACAAATAATTCTACATTATGTGAAAAAATGTATGGGATAATGAAAAAGTTGATTATTACCGAGACGTTATTTTTGCTGGCTGAGCTGTCTAATATAAATGACATTTTTAGTTGTATTGTTTCAAAAGAAACTAATGTTAGCGCTGGAATAAATGAAATATCTAATATTTTGTATGATAAAACTAAAAGTGTTTTTGGTAAAAACTACGTGTAATAAAAAAATAATACATGTGTTAGAACGTATAAGAAGCCCATGTTTTAATAAAGAATGTGAGACCGCTAGGCGAGAATTTAGGACTGTTAATAAATCTCTTAATAAGAATAAAATCTGTAGTAAATTTTTGAATTGTTAAAAACTAAACGACGAGTATATAAAAAAGCTAAAAGAAAAAGCACGATCTGAGTATAATGGGAAACAGAGGAAAAATCTACAAAATTTAGCCAAGCACCAGCCTCAAAAGTTTTTTGGGCAAGAAATACGAAAAATTAAAAAAACAAAAAATCTAAAGCTGGAGATATTTCTGAAGAACATTTTTTTCAATCATTTTAAAAACATTATTTGCGGAAAATAGTGCTTTCATTTAATAATGAGGTTGAGGATGAATTGAATCAGAAAAGTTTAGATGAAAAATGTTATTGAACAACTTGATTAAAGAATTTAGTATTGTTGAGATAAATTCAGCTATTTCTTCTTTTGAAAAGAGGTAAAAGTGGGGGTGTAGATATGTTGATTAGTGAAATATTTATAGAATGTAGTGATCTGTTACTTCCTTCTACTTTATAAATTGTTTTAATTTTATGTTTCTTTAATAGTGTATATCCTGAGATATGGACAAAAGGTATGATAGTTCCAATCCCCAAAAAAAACGGTAATGCTGATGATGTAAAACAACTATAGAGGTATTACCCTTACCAGTGTTTTTCTAAAATATTTTCTTCAATGTTAGATACACGTTTGGCGCAAGTGGGCCGAACTAACAATTTGTTATCGGGGAGTACCAGTATGGATTTCGTAACGGCAAAAGCACCATAGATTGTATTTTTGTTTTTAAATTCATATAATTAATAAAGTTATTAATAAGTGAGAAAAAGAAATTATATTGTGCCCCTTTATTGATTTTTCGTAAAAGCATTTGATGTTGTATATAGGAGTGGTATATGGTTAAAATTATTGAATTATGGAGCTTCCTCTAAAATTGTTCAAAATGTTAAAAGCTATGCTATGAAAATGTTTAAAGCATGTGTTTAGAGTTAATAGGTCTGTAACTGATTATTTTGACTGTAATTAATGGTGTTAAACAAGGCGAACCATTATCTCCTTTGTTGTTTTATCTTTTTATCAATGATATGTATGAATATTTGTATGATGATAATGTTGAGATGTTTACGTTAAGAAGATTGAAATTATTTCTGTTATTGTTTCGCGATGATACAGTTTTGTTTTCATATACGAAAAGTGGTTTACAATTTGTTACTAGATAAACTATATATGTATTGTCCGATGAATGGGGAATCACTTTGTAATCCAGAAAAATCAGTTGTTATGATATGTAAAAAAAAGGTACTAGACAAGGAAATGATGTATTTATGTATAATGGCGACCGCAAATTTTGAAATGTGTGGTTAATAAATTTACTTATCTAGGTGTATCTGTTTCGTTCAAACGGTAGCTTGTTTCAAGCACAAAATACTTTGTCAGAACAAGCTTTAAAGGCACTTTACTCACTTAATTCACTTTTTTGATAAGGTATCTCTAGAAATATCGGAAAAGTTAAAATTATTTGACTACATGATTATGCCTATTCTCAATTATGGTTCTGAAGTATGGGGGTTTGCATAATGCACAGACATAGAACATGTTCATAAAAAGTTTTTGAAGCAACTTCTGGGTGTAAGACAGCAAACAGCAAATGCTGCTGTATATGGTGAATTTGGAAGGGTACCATTGTTAATATTACGCAAAATACGTGTTGTTAAATACTGGTATAGAATAATTAACAGCCTGATTTCTCTTATGTATAATTTGTTAATGATGAAAGATAGAAATAATCAATATGTTAATAAATGGTCGATTGATGTTTAAAAAATTGTTTTCAAAATTTAGGATTTGGCTAATATTTTTTTGATAATCCCCCCAATGTTATTGATTTAAAAACCATCATTCAACGTATATATGATCAATATAATCAACAAGTGGTTTTATCGAAATTAGTAATTCATCAAAATTAGAGACGTATAAGATTATAAAAGATAGTTTTTAATTTTTTGAAAAATACCTTTCTTTTAGTAAAAAATCCAAAGTTTAGAATAGCTTTGTCACGATTTAGATGCTCCAGCACATAGACTTATGATAGAAGAAGGTAGATTTAGAAATATTGACAGAGATCAGAGAATTTGTTTAAAATGTAATATTTGAATGAAATTGAAACAGAATATCACTTTTTCACTTGTTTGTCCATTTTATAGGAATTAAGGAAGAACATTTACCAAAATATTATTGCCTTGGCCTACCTTAAATAAATTTTATATCTTTAATGAAAAATTCTAAGCATGGGAAAACTGTTAAATTAGATTATTCAAAATATATCTCTTTGCAAATGTATTACGTGATAGAACGAATGATTTGATTGTTTTCAAATTTACTGATTATTGGGTATACATAGAATACTATTATTTACAAAACATTATTGTAATAACTAGATATGTGTTCTTTTACATATAAAGAATGGTTAATGGTTAAAATTATTTGTATTCAGTTACATACCTTTTCTCATATATACTAATTTGTAACCGGTCATTCTGTTTATGGCGACGGACATTGTAAAATGTTTATGCCTTTTGAAATAAAATCTTGAAAATCTTGAAATCTTGAATCTTGATAATCTGTGCATTAAATTGCTACACAAAAACGATGGAAATCTAAATTGAAATCATCTTCATTCAAACATGCACGATAGACGATTAGAAAAGATGATTGTGCAGACGATAAGATCTAACCCAGCGGAAAAATAATTAACTTGGCGTTGTTTTTGAAATTATGTACAAGGGAAATCAATAAAGATGTTAGAAATCTTGCAATTTAAATTGCTTTTAAAATGAAAAATCAAAACACAAAAAATATCTTATAGCACGGAAAAAATATATCATCTTTAATTACATAATATATATCTTTAAGACATCTACATGTATATTGTCTCTACCAGAAAGTTTGTCCAAAAAAATTGTTAAATTATGTTAACGTTTTAAATACTATTTTGCCTCTTCACTTAAATAAATTTTATCTTTGTACATGTATATACAATACTTTACCATCTTACCATGTTTTACCAATTTATCCCTAATGGATTTCTTATGTTATACCTTTAAAATATGATAAATTTTATGTGATCTGCTGCAAAATAAATCTTCTTCCTCTTCTTCTCTACATTGAAGTTCATTCTTTATTTCTTCAAAGCAAACACGAATAAAGAATAGTGCACTTCAGAAATTGTTTTTCAGTCTAACCATGTAAGTAATAGTGCTCACTCCAGATCAGTTTATTTATTAATTTAAAGAAATTGCGCACGATAGTGTAAAGTTTTATTTAAAGACACATAATACCACCGTATTAACACATCTGCGGATTGTTCTTAAAGTATGTTTATATCACTTTCTATTTATATAAATGCGGATGGACAAACTCAAGTAAATTATATAACATATGATTTCCTCTTCCTATAATATTTCGTCATCAGACATTTAAATATGTCATAATATATTTGTGTTATAACCCCTAGGTGTTGTTACCCCCGGGTGCCAAAACATAGCAGCATATTTTTGTTTTGTTTGTTTTTGTTTTTTGTTTTGTTTTTGTTTTGTTTTTTGTTGGGGGGGGGAGTGGGTTCACAAGTGTTCTCAAAAGTTCCATGTAAAAATCATTATCGTGATGGGAAAATGTACTATATGGCATATGGTTTCTAGCTTCAACTTATTTACATATTTTAGTTGTTTGTGATTTTGAGTTTCAATATTGAATCGTGTGGCAAATAAAACCTGTTTCCTCTTAATGAAGAAAGGTTTTTGTTTGCATGTTATATGGGGAACCATTAATCTATAAATGAAACAGCGGAATATTCCAGTTATTATTAGATTTGATAAGAATTTATTAGCACTTAGTATCCCCAGTCGTCTTGTAAATAGTAAGCACAAATAGCTGGTGTATCTATGTAGTGGTATCTATGTAGTGATATAATCTTTATATGTTGCATTTTTGCTACAAGTAAATATATAAAATAGTTTGAATGCATCAAAAAAGTTATTGATTCAGAATCAGATAGAAGCAATGTGTATGCACTACCCAAGACGTAGGAATCTAGTGAAAACTAAAATGTAAAATCAAGACCAATATAACAGAATTCTCATTCTTCAGACCCTGACAATAATTAATCACATATATAATGATAAAGAGGAAACACGTTTAAACGAAGCTAATAGACGTCTCCAGTGAGACTATAGCCTGTTGTTCCTGTCTTGTGTTAACGATTTAAATGTACAGAGAACATCAAAGTCAAATGCAAAATATCGCCTTAAATAATTGTCATTAAGAAGTGTTTTATTGTTATTGTGCAAAAACAACAAACAGATCAATAGAAGGTTCCTGCGCTATTCGAAGTACATAGACGTTATCGTGAATCTCTGATCATTTATCAACGCACCCGTTTAAGACTAAAGTTATGTATTTCAGGGATTTCACAAAGAAACTGTTTAGCCATTTTACAAAATAACTAGCCGCTTCAGACATTTTACAAAATTCCTAAAATTTCAGGTATTTCACAAAATGCCCACTTTTAGAAAATGCTTGTAACATATTCATCTTACATTGTCTTACGTTCCGTGTCGAATTTATAATGCCTTAAGGTTTACAAAACCTGTTACATATAGTGTTGCGATAAAGTTTAAGTTTTATCTTTTCAAAGTGTTGAAAAGTTGTTAAAGACACACTTTTAAGAGCAGATTGATGAAAAAGTAGAATGGTGAACCAAAATTTACTGAATTTAATTTGACCAAACACATATAAAATAAAATCTAAAAATAAGAATAAATAAATAAATGAAAGTTTTAATAATAAATAATGACAAGGTATGAGCAAGTTGGACTTTTTAATAGACAGCTGGTCTGAAAAATGTTAATAATATAAGGTAAATATGTCCAGTAAATGCCCAAACAGAGATCTATGAAATAAACCATTCATTTCTTTGAATCACAGTAATCTGAGAATTCGTCACGGAACACAAGTATTAAAAATAGTAATTTCTAAAATGATCGTCTGGGGGATATTTCATCAAATTCTTCTCATAATCAATAGTCAAGATTTCAATTTTTACATTTTCCCTTGTGTCTTCTAAATCAATCAGTGTTAAGAATCGCTTTCGTATGCAGGAGTTAACTATTCTTCTCTGACTCAAATCGATTGAGTTCTAGAAAATATATTTATGACTGCGATACTTAGATATTAAATCAGTAATATGTTTTAAATTGGCAAGTTATATATCTGCTAAATTCTAGTACATTTTTTATTTCTTTATGCAAATTTACTGTAAAATGTATGTATGGATATAGAATGCAAGTGTTAAACATGAAACCCAAATAAAAAAATTCATATTTACACTTAAAATTACTTTTTTAATTTCACTTCTCACCTCAACTGTAAATGTCAACGAAAGCCTGTTTCCTTGGCTTTTAAAAAACAAAAAATTGCAAAAAAAATGCCCCCCCCCAATTTTGTTATTCTTTTAAACATCCGCCCACTAAATTATGTTCTTTTGAATTTAGGCACCCTTATTAATTTTAAAATTTTTTTTTTTTTTTTTTTTATCTTTTTTGGGAAAAATATTTTAAAATTTAATAGAAAAAGGTTTTGAAAAAATTTTATTTTCCCTTAAAAAGTAAACGGTTCCCAAAAAAAAAGGCAATATGTTTTAAAGGGCAAAAAAGGGCCCCCAAATATTTTTTTTTTTTTATGTGATTCCTTTAAAATATTTGTTCTTTTAAAAAAAAAGGGAAATTTTCAATTTTTTGGGGAGACTTTTTATACCCATCCCTTTCATGAAAATTTTTTGTTTATAAAAAAATCTTCATTTTTTATCCCCCGGGAGACATAACTTTGAATTTTTTTTAAAAGGGAAGTCAGTTTCCCAAAAGGAAAAATTAAACAAAATAGAAAAATCCTTTTAAATTTAATTATTAAAAAATTAAAAGAAAAATCCAAACAAATTTGGGGGTCTCCCCTTTTTTTCCTATTAAAAATTTTATAAGCTTTTGTTTATGTAAAAATTTTTTTGAAACATTTTAAAAAAATTTTGGGCCGCAAATCGAAATTAAAATTTTTAAACCCCAAAAAAAAAAAGCTGTTTGCTTTTTAAAAATATTTTTGGCTCTTTAAAATTTAAAATTGTTTTTTTTGTCCCCCCAAAAGTTCACCCGTGACATTTAACTTAAATACTTAAAAGTTTTCGGGAAAAAAAAAGGGGTTAAAATTTTTTTTTACAATTCTTTTTTCTAAGAAATCATTGTCATTGTTTGACACAAAAAACAAAAATATCAAAATAATAACAAGTAATAAAAAAGGGAAATTCCCAAAAGGAAAAAAATAAAAAAATCCGTTCCCCAAAACATTTTTCAAAAATTTTACAAAAAGGAATTGTTCCCCCCCTATATTTTTAAAGGAAAACAAAAAAAGAATACATATCAAAAAGCCCCTTTTATCTAAAAAAAAATTTTGGGAGAATCACTAACTTTAAAATCTTTTTTTTTGATCTTATTTAAAGATCTTTGAATTTAGGGCTGTTTTTTTTAAACATATAAAATTAAAACACATTTGGTCATACGTTTCTCGAAAAATTTATTTCAAAAATTTAAAAAAAATAAAGGGAAAATCTCCAACCCCCAAAAGTAGAAATAATAGAAAAAAAGCCCCAAAATTTAAAAAGGTCATTTTTTGGGCACTTTTAAATTTGGGGAATTCATTTTTGGTCCTTCGGGGGGAGGTTTTAACTAATTTTGGGGCCCAAGATGCTTTAAAAATTTCGTTTAAATTTAATGAAAAATTTAAATTACTTTAAAAAACCCAATTTTTTTAAAGGGGTTTGGGAAAATTAAAAGGTATTATTTGTCCCTATTTAAAAAAATTGGGCAAAGGGTTTTTGGTTTTTGTGAAAAAATTTTTAATTTCAAAAATTTTAACGTCGAAAAAAGTAACATGTCATTTTTCAATTTATCTATTAAAACAAAAATTTTAAAAAACCAAGTTTACTTTTCCCCAAAAAAAACTTTTTTATCAGTTTAAAAGGGGACTTTTTAAAAATTAAATTATAATGTAAAAAATTTTTCCCTTTAAAAACTCCTACTTTTTTGGTGGAACTTTCCAAAAATATCCTGGTGAAAGGGGGATCAAAAACATTAATTTATAAAAAAACCATCGCCCAAATTGTTTTGAGGCCGAAAAATTTAGTTAAAGTTTTTTGGGTCTGTAACACCTTAAAATTTTTTTTAAAGG
The DNA here is from genome assembly GCF_026571515.1 of Ruditapes philippinarum. NCBI lineage: Eukaryota > Metazoa > Mollusca > Bivalvia > Venerida > Veneridae > Ruditapes > Ruditapes philippinarum. Next base: position 259,468 of record NW_026865483.1, on the reverse strand, counting down.
GGTAAAATTGGAACGTTTTGTTTTCCGTTTTTAAATTCCCACCAACCGTTGCATTGATCCAAATTTTCAAAACCAAAGGGGCTTTACATGGGGAAAAAAAATGTACCTTTTTAAAATCTTTTGAAGGATTTTTTGTTTTTGGTCCCTAAAAATTAAGAAAAGTTGCCCTTAAAAACTATATTTTTTTTTGAAAATTTAAAAATATTTACAAAAAAAATTTTTAATTTTCCCCAATACCCAAAAAAAATTAGGGAAAAATTCCCATATTTCTTTTTTCTCTATTTTTTTAAAATATATTTCATATTTTTAAAAAATAAATAAAAATTAATAATAAAAAATTTTGCCATAAAATGTCTAATTAAAAAGATAAAATTATGTTTTTTTGGGGTTATAATAAACCCAAAATTTCCACAAACCTCCCAAAATTTTGATTTATATGGGGGGTCAATGGCTTTTTAAACTTTTCTTTTTTGTTTTAAAAGTTCTGTTTCCTAGTTTCTTTGGCCCAAGAGTTTTGGAAAAAACATGATTTTTGGGGAAAAAAAATTTTAAACCCTTGGAAAAGGGTTTTCCCTTTTTTCCCCTTTTGGGGACAAATTTTAACCCCTTTTAAAAAAAACGTTATAAATTTGTTTTAATAAAGGGGAAGGGTTTTCCCAAGGTGAACTTCACAACTTAATTCTTGGGGGGATTTGGGGAGTAAAAGCACATTATATTCTTTTTTAAAAAATTTAAAAATTAAAGTCTACGTTTTCCCGCGTTTAAATGGAAAAAAATTTGAAAAATTCTCCCAATGGTTTATAAAACAAATCTTTTGCAATTAATTTTAGTTTTTTTTATTTAAACCCCTTTTTTGACATCTTTTTACTTTAAAAATTTTAAAACATACATTCACCCCCACAAAAGGTCCCTTTAAAAAAAATATAAAAATCTTTTTCATTATTTTTTTTTAGTAAAATTTGCTTTCTTAAAACAAAAAATTTTTTACTTGTCTTGGGTTTTTTTTAAAATTTTTCAAAAAAAAAAAAAAAGTAAAAGGGTTTAAAAATTAAAAAAAAAAAGGGGAATATGTAAAATAGAAAATTTCAAAACCCATTTTCGAAAAAAACTATTTAAAGTTTTTCTTTAAAAATCTTAAAAAAAAGCTTAATTTTTTTTTAATGTTTTGGTTTAAAATAAAACTTTACTAAAATTTTTAAAAAAGCCCAATTTTCCCTTTAAATGGAAAAATTTAAAACCAAAATTTTTGAAAAATTTGCCAATTCCCTTTTTAAATTAGAAAAATTTTAAAATTTTTTAAAATATGACGAAAATTTTTGGGGAAAAAGGAAAAAATTTTTTGTTTTTTTTTTCTTTTTGAAAAAATTTTAAAGGATTTTTTAAAATAAAAAATGAAAAAATTTTATTGATAAAACTTTTTCCAACTTTTTTGGCAAAAAATCCCAAAAAAAACCTTAAATTTTTTAAACCCGGAAAGGGAAAAAGGAACCCCAAAAATTATTTTTTAAAAAAAGGTTTTTGTTTTATTCCAATAACTTAAATTATGCTAAACATTTCCCAAATTAATTTTTTTGTTCCATATTTTTCGGGCGGGGCAAAAAGGGGCCCAAAAATTTTACTTTAAAATTTTTATTTGATAATTTTTTTTTTAAATTAGATTTTTATTTTTTGGGAAAAATTTTTTCCCCTTTAAAATTTTTTTAAAACTAAAAAAAATTCTTTTTTTGGGGTACCCAATGGGTAGCTTCAAAATTTGGGGTTTATTACAAATTTTCCTTTTTAATATTCATTATTTTCCCAAAAAATTTTTTCCCCAATTTAACCTTAAAAATTTGTTTAAAATTTTTTTTGGTTAAAACCCCTCATTTGCTTTATATATTAAAATTTGGGGTTTTACTTACTTGATCTTCATTAACAAAATTCCCCCCAGGGGGGATTTAATACAAAAAATTTTTTTTCTTTTCCTTTTTCAATTTTTTTTATTTACATTTTAAATTTTGATTTTCTTACCTAGAAAAAAAAAGCTTTATTCTTAAGTTTTATTTTAATTATTTAAAAAATAGTTCCTTGTAAAACATTTTTCTGGGGGCCAAGTTTAAAAAAAAACCCCCTTTTTTCATTCCCCCGTCAAAAAAAAAAAAGAAATTTAAAACTGTTTTTTTTCCCCTTTTTTTCAAAACCCAATTTATTTTCCCACTTTACCCCCCGTTTTAAAACAAAAAACGGGTTTGGGGGTTGTATAAAAAAAAAGGTTTTTTTAAACTTTTTTTTAATTTTTCAAAAAAAACCCTTGAACTCACCACCACCATTTTTGATAGTTCAACCCAAATACTGTCATAAAAAAAAGATCTAAATTATTTAAATGGTATGGTTTAGCCATTTGCCCGGAGAAAAATACGTTTTTTTGGAAAACCCCACATTTACTTGGTGCTTTAGTAATTTTTGTATGGTCGCAAATAGGGGACGTGTGGCCTTAGCCGTAAAGTTATTGTTTTTTTTTTAAATTTTAAATATTCTAAATTAAAGAAAAATGAAAAAAAAACGGAACTGGGCAAAGTTTCGGTCTTATGTTACATATTTTATGTAAAATTGTAAAATATCTTTTGAAAAAGTTTCATTTAAAACCGAAATTCTATAGAAGAATAAATTCCTTTCCACAAAGTGCTTTTGATTTTAAATATTAAAAAATATTCTGACATTTTAATGATTGAGCAGTATACAAACATTTTCCAGCAACTAAATATAGTAATCTGAGATAAGAGCACCCCAATTCACACTCATTCATTGATATTGTGTTTATCTATTTTGCAATCCACTTTACCCAAGAAACATTCCTGCAAAAATTAATAATATAAAATAATAATCTTAAATAAAATCTTTTAACTATTATCTATAGGAAAAGGGAAAAATATCTATATAAAAGGTAATATCAGTGAATTATATCTTAATAAAAATGAATGCTTTAAATCTAAGAAGATTCATAAAAAGATTTTTTGAGAGTTCTTCTTCGAGCGAACATTGAAAAATATTGTTTTAAAAGTTTTCAAAGATTCATTCAATGATGTAGCCGAGCCTCTTTTAAGCGAAAAGTTAGAAAAAAGGGTGAAACTCTTTTATTGTTCTTGGTTTGATGAAAGAGAGGCTACGAAAAAAAAGCGTAATTATCTTAATGCTTGTGTCGATTTTTTTAATAATTATATAAAGGAAAACTAACAGTGCATATTCTATGTGACTTGAAAAAAGAGGCTTAGAAAACAATTGTTCGTTAAAAGAAACCGACAAAAGGCAAAGAATTGTCTGAATTGAAAAACTAAGTAAAACCAAGAGAGTTTTTGAAAACATTTTCAAAAAACGAAATGTATCACAAAGTTCGGATATACCTATTTTAGATTTCCAAAAAGTTATTTTTTGCAAAATATGTTTTGAAGAAATAAGGGCTACAAAACTAATTTTTGATGCAAATATTTCAAATGATAATATTGATCCTAATATAAGTAACCCTACTTTCGAAGAGCTCAATATACTCATATCTTTGCGAAGAAGTTAGAGATGCGGTGAATGCGATTAAACCGCAACAAAGCGTCTTGTCCAAGTGATGACTTATTGAAACGAATACTTTTATATTTTCTATTGATATATTAGTAGGCCATATCACTGATCTTTTTAAAGAGTTTTTTTGATGCGGGCTATTTTCCAGAAATATGGTCTGAAGCTTTATTATACCTCTTCATAAAAAGGTGATCATACATAATGCTAAATAATTATCGTTAATAATTATCGTGGCATCACATTACGTAAGTAACTTTGGGAAATTGTTTATAAGTATCTTGACAAATAGAACTGGAAAAAAATGGTTTGATGAGAATAACATTTTTTCAGACGCTCAAATTTGGTTTCAGGAAAGGGGTGTAGTACAGTAGATGCAATTTTCGTGTTACACAATTTAATAAAACCATATGTTAACTCATGAAAAAATGCGATTACCTTGTGCTTTTATCGACTTAAAAAAGGGGCGTTTGACTCTGTGAAAACCGCAATGGCATTATGGGTATCAATATGGGATTAGATGGAAGTTACTTAGAACTTTTAAAAATCAATGTATTCAAATTGTTAAAAGTCGTGTTTTAAACATTGCAATACATTTTCAGAGTTTTTTTCAAGTTTATCGGTTGGGCTACGACAAGGTCCAAAATTAATTCTCGCCCCCATGTTTGGCACTATTTTTTTAGAAGACCGCCTAGAATTATGTTTACAAAACCTCTGTCGATTGTGGATTGAATATATTTGAAATATGTATAGTAATATTGTTATTCGCTGATGATATGGTAATAATTGGTAACTCGCAAGAGGATTTACATCAAAGATTAAACTCTTTATTTGAATACTGTAATCTATGGGGCCTAGAGGTGAATACCGGCCAAAACTAAAATAGTTGTTTTTTCGGGAATAGAGGACAGTACTTCCTCATGAACGTTGTTTTATAATAATGAAGCTTTGGAAATTGTTGACGCATTTTTTAATTATTTAGGTGTAGTATTTAATTACACTGGTCCTTTGTACTTCATAATCAATATCTTATAGGTAAAGCTTTGAAAGCAATGAATGTTTTAATATGTAATATTAACAAGTATGAAATATCCCCTTCTGTTTCCTTACAATTATTTGATGCTTTTGTCGGCTCTATCATAAATTAAGCTTGTCCAGTCTGGGGATTTACAAAAGATATAGAGAGATTACACTTGAAATTTTGCAAGTTAATTCTTGGTGTGAAAATAAGCTCTTGCAATGCAGCAATTTATGGTGAGCTAGGAAGATACCCACTTTATGTTAATAGATATGTTCACATAATGAAATATTGGTTTAAAGTGATACATTCAAGCAATATAAATACATTAAATCAGTGTAAAAAGGAGTAAAAAACTGGGCATATAAAGTAAAAGGAATTTTAGATGAATTTGGTTTTTCTGAGGTGTGGAATTTTCCTGAACTTTATAATCCAAAAGAATTTGTTAATATTTTTAAACAAAGAGTCATTGAATGTTTTTAAAACAAAAATGGTTTTCAGATATTGTTAATAATAACGTTTTAAATACATTGTATAGACATATCAAGGATAATTTTTCTATGGAATGCTATTAGATAAAATTAAGTGTATGAAATCAAGACAACAATTAACCCGTCTCAGAATATCTGCGCATAATTTAAGAATAGAATCTGGTAGATATGGTAGAAACAGACTTGAAAGACATGAGCGCATATGTCAACTTTGTAATACACAAGGTGTCGAAGACGAATTTCATTTTATACTTGTCTGTAATTTGTACCAGGAAATACGCACTAAATTCATTAAAAGATATTATTATAAAAAAACCTAGCATGTTTAAATTAATAGAATTACTTCAGTCATGTGAAAAGTCAATATTATTAAATTTATGTAAATTTATTTATTTTGCAAAAAGTAAAAGAAAAGATATGTTGATAAGCTTAGGTTATACATAAATGTAATGTTAAAATGTTGTTATTATTTTCATAGATATTGTAAACGTTTAGATTTCGCTAGTAATTTTAATATTAAAATGAGATTATTCTGATATTAAAAATGAGATTATTCTGATATACATTTATTTAATACAAAATCAATTTTTTTCGCAGCAATATATGTTCATTCTCCAATATACAGTACTGTAAATCTTTGAATTATATCATGTGTTTATCTATTTATAATATTTGATATATGTAATGTAACATGATACTGTATTGTATACGTTACGAAATAAAATTTCTGTTCTGTTCTGTTCTGTTTATAAAAAGCGATGTAGGGAATTTAAACTTGCTGTTGAAAAAAAACTACAAATATGAGTCAATAGCTAATTTTATTCGAGTTGATGGGGTTTGTAAATTAACAGACGAAACTATTCCCCTGAATAAAGTTACCATATAGTCAAGGTAATTGTATTTTCTAGAGAAATGTTACAATATTAACAACAGTACATAAACATTAAGCACAGTGATGAATTCATTAGGAACGGATGTGTCGAACAATTCTAAAATATCCGCCACTCCACGAATAAAAAAACAACAACAAAAAAAATGTTTCAGCAGTTTAATTTAGGAATTTATGTATATCATCAAAAATTAATACTACCTCTATAAGTAAAGCTATATTTCTCAAAGGAAATATAAAGATTTTAGTACATGTATCGGGACTGTAAATCTTATTTTGTATGACAACAAATGCATATAACGGCGAGAAGAAAATTTAACATTATTTTGTAAAATCTTTTGGGAAAAGTCGTTCATTTATTTCCGTCTACGACGAAATCTAAATAGATTGTGATAATTTTTCACAACAGAGTATCTTTATCAATAGGTGACATTAGGTAAGTATTTTAATACATTTATATTCCTTCATCTGTTTCTAAAGGTTCTAGGTCCTTCACTGTGAAACGAAATAATAAAACATTTCTTGTTGAATTATACTTCCATTTTAAACAGCAATGCATACACAAATGACAATCTGAGACAGACAGACGGGACTGTTTATTGCTATATTAGAAGATATGTTCAATATTTTCTACGTAATAAATGGGACTCGATAGGTCTTTGTTTTATACGTGTCACACTTAAGTTTTCAAAAAGACAAATGATTTTGATAAATCATTTATTTAATAAACCGTCCCTTATTTCAAATTTTCTTCCTATTGTTCAGTTGTCAGACTTTCTCTTTGTTTGTTGTCAATGTATTTCTACTTTTATTTTAAGATAAGAAACAACTTGTATAACAATGTTGTAATGTTCTGATATATCTGATGACATTGGTTTATTTCATTGTCATGAAAATTTGTTACAAAACTTGATATTTTAATCTACAAGCATCAATAAATATTAAATTCATATTGTTAATCTTATTTAAAAATCTTGAAAAAGGGTGATACCTCGAAAGCAGTAATCACAACAAAATTTCGTGAAAATTGCACTCAGATTGAGATTGTACATGAGGGATAATGAAAAGTGTAACATCCCGCACGCCCGCTAACACCGACTTGAGCGGTAATCAATTTTCAACACTTAGAGTGCTAAAATCGTCGATCCCGAAGGACAAGTAAATATAACAAAACTCAAGTGAAGTACGGGGCAACTTTTTACAGCGGCCACATGGCACTTGACACCTGCTGTTGTGATTTATAACCCTCGAAAGGATTAATCACAACAATATTACATAAAAATTGAAGACTCGGTTCGATTGAGTCTGTACATAAAAACATTTTGTGCCTTTATAAATCTTAAGAAGTTGTTTTTCATATTAAGTATATAAAATAATAGTACAAACTCACTTTTTAGAAAACTTAAGAAGCTGTCACGAAATATTTATGTATTTTCTTCAATTTAATGTACATGTAAATTTGATTTTTTTCTGAACAAGAAAGTGATTAACCCACCATCATGTGCGGATTTAAATTTCAAAGACTTTAATTATTAAGATGTATTTTCTCAGTCCCGCATATCTATTGATCTCCTTTAAAACCTTTGAAAAGCTTTACTGAAAGCGGTCTTAAGACGAGGAAGATTTGAAATTATTTGTGTTGCAGTAAAATATTTAAAGTGAAATTGTACCCATATATGTGAAAATGGTGGGTAAACAGGTGAAAGTCATATTAACTCAAGATTTTCCCATAGTTATTTTAAATTTCATAGTGTATTTCATGTAAATAATCTTTAACCCACGTGACTCATGAAAATGGGTCTATAATCCGAGCACGATAAACAGAAGTTTCTTCATATTTATTTATAGTACGGAACAGCCCACATTAAAGTGTATAAAGCTATATCTTTGGTGTATTTGGATGTCAAAATTTTGTTTATATTATATTTTTATTAATTGAAATAGCTACAAAAAACATAAAACAAAAGAAATATGTCCATATATTTTTAATGAAGGCGAGTGGAACATGTGTTATATAATGGCTGAACCAACTTAAATAGTAAGGGACTATTTTGTTCAGGAACATTTTATTCTGATTTACCTACAATATTCATGTATGTTAAATAACAGGGGCATTCTATGTAACAACTTTTTCGAGAAATTACCGTTAGGATATGAAAACAATATGTATTTACCGCTTTTAAATCTTTACAAAAGTTTTCATCAGATATAGCTGTATACCCTTTAAGACCATATAGATGTATTTATTATCGGAATCATACACCGTAACTTAGTATTTCCTTATAAGGAAGTAATCGGAAGCTATGTTTTTGGCGGCAATAGTGCACGAGTTTCTTGTAATTAATAAAGCGGGCATTCGAGGTTTATTTGTCAAGCTGTTTAGATGTGAAATTTCCAAAAATATTGAAATATTTTCAATCATATTATACAGAAAGTTATGTAAATGTTTCTTACAATTGTTTTCTTTTTCAGGATTATGTACAGCTCAGAGCAAAGTAAACGTGTGTCTTTATACGCAAAAAAAATGGACTTTCAAAATTGATGAGGCATATTCATTTAATTCCGTTTTGATTCATTGTGAATTATTATTCTGTTTGCATATAATTATTTACATGAAATGAGTTTATTTCAGTGACAATTTATCTGTGTTTTTGTCTATTTATAATTTTCAAAATTCGTTTCCTTTTTCCATTATGACAAAAAATTTTAGACCTCTAAATTTCGGGTTTTACGTCAGGTAGGTTCGAAGGAGCCGCTGGTCTTGAGCCTGGATTAATCCTTCAACAATACCTCCCCCTCCCACGTTGGAGTTAGGGTTGGGTATCCCGCTCGCAGCAACCTGACTTTTCGAACATTTCCAAAAACTCTATTATTCAGTTATATTGGAAAGTTTATATTTCTTTACTTTTACACGAAGTATTTGGCATTTTTTAACAGATGAATTTGCTTAGTAAATTTATTACTATAAGTCATATGGAAGCTTTTCTGGACTTTTGTCTTAACAAAAATTGATATGTAGATTTATATCCAGAATTTTGTTTTTGTTGGTTGGGAAAATAAACGGTTAGTGGAGACGGCTTACAAATACTCCCTCTAGCCTCTTTAAAGTCTGTGTTGTGTTGTTTATTATTTCAAAGGTGTATTATTAAAGAATGTAAATGATTTATGCTCGTTTGAGTGTAACGAATTAGAGCATAAGTAAATTTATTGTTGCACATCCTATTGATTGAGCATTTGAATGATAATTGTTAAGTAAGTAACAAATGTCGCAATAGCTCAATCGGTAGAGCGCTAAGTTTAGAAGAAACCTACTGAATGGCAGAAGGGTAGGTTTAAAACAAACATTTTCTTGTTGTTTTTTTTTATTTTTTTTATTTCCTCCTTTATGTACAAAACTACATAATGCGTTGTTATTTTTGATTGATTGATTTATTTATGTACGTTTTTAATCGAAGTATATTCATCTCATTTATTCCACTTTCTTGCATATCAGACTGGCGTTTCCGTTAGTTTTACTCATGCCGGAAATTTCATCTTGTGTGGGGTGCCAGATTAGTCGCGTGCTGTACAATGGCACGCTTTGGATGCCGTATTGCCGTTATGAATGAAGTCGCTGTTGTACGAGTGTAATGACATTAATTTCAATGTAAATTGTTTGTTTTAAGGTTAAGATTTTAAAAAACAGTAGAATATGCAAGAAATATATCTGATATATATATATATATATTTGCAGTCCGGATCAGAAAATCCGTCCCTCGAATTTCTTATCATATATATTTTTGATTTCTTATTATAAATGTATGAATATTTTAACAAATTTTAAGAGAGACAAAAATACAGTATCTTTAAGTTCATATGCGTTATCAAATTTTAGTTAGTCAGCAATTAAAAAAGTACCAGTCATTAAGAAAAAAAAGAATTAAAACTTTAAAAAATGATTCAGTTTCCACCAGGTTTCGAACCCTATAGCTGAATTGTCTTTTACATTACTAACTGTGATATAGAGTCAAACGAAGTTAATATCTCATAAAATATAATTTGTATAACTTTTAACGAGTTATTTGGTTAATCACTTGTAGTTTACCTATGTTTACCTGTGTTAATCTTTTAATGGACTGTGTCTGTATTTTTAGAACTGACGAAAGTTTTCTTTATCGTGCTCGGACAAGTGTTATTACAAAGTGATATTTACGAGGACTTCAATGCATTATTGCATTTTGTCACTGTTATCACTGTACATAAACATATAGTTGGAATATATATTAATATTCTATGATAATCATATATTGTGTCAGGTTGGTGATGTCATATATCTTCTTAGATCGTCATATGGTTAATTTGTAATTATTTCTAAAATGTTGTTGTTAAAAGAAAATAATGAATCTTAGAAAATAAGTGTAATACAATGCCCTAAATATTGATAGACGGGTATACATGTATGTCTTTACTTGTTATTTGTTTACATGTTTTATGTTTAGGAAAACAAGAATGAATCATTTCATTCCGTTATTGGTATCACTGTGTATATACATATAGTTGGAATATATATTAAATTATTATCTATGATAATTATATATTGTTTCAGTTATTTTACGCCAATTAAAATGCACAATCTACCAAATATTTGTAGGAAGGGCTTGAGTTAGCCAATTACCGTTCAAACAGCCCTATGTCATTTAATCACAACATCTGTGACTTGATATGTCAATAATATCTATTGTGTCATAATCCGTCACTTCCTAAATATTTATTACAACTAAAATAAAGGAAAAGAAAATCTTAAAATAACTCGACTTTCCACTGATTCCAGCAGTTGACATAGTATGATTTTTGATTCCAGTTTGTGGCTATACAGAGACATATCTAGGGTAGGTCACATATTTATGACCAGTACCTTCACATACAATTATTAATTATGCATATCTAAAATTCTGCAAATTAACCTTTAAAGTATTTAAAAGTTTCGTCCACTATAGGATATTCTAAGGATATAGCACTTACATTAGTTTAAAGCAGATCAGTACGTTATAAACAAAATGAGCTAAACAGTGAGTCAGGTTTCTTTTCTTAAAGTATTCGAGTAGCAGTATGTCTACGTTTTAGTTTTATTCCAAAAGAAAGAAATAACAAACAATTAGATTTTACTCAATAAATAACATGCTTAGGAAAAATATATCAATTCTGGGTACATTATTGTAGAATAATGCACGGTTTAAGTTCAAATGTATAAGATTATAATCGACATGAGAGATTAATTACAAAGAAGTTGAGCGAAAAACCGTGCATTATAGTATCATAATAAGAATTGATATCTATTTTCATTCTAACACGTCCAGACTATAAATTTGCTTTCGCCTAAGAGTTTTCAATAGAAACGTTCTTTAAAGACTGTTCCAGTCGGAAAATTATCGTTAAGTCTACCATTTGCAAATACATTCTGAGAATAATGAACTTTGAAAACGTTCAAAAACATATTTGTCTTCGGATAAGAACCTGGAACAAAATAGTATGAAAACACAGAACGGATGAAGTATTTCGGTCTAACCTAAGCTAAGAAACTAACATGTAAACAAACAGTAATTTAATGCTGGGAGTTGTTGCAATACATTAAGTCAATGCCCACCTTAAAATTGAATTCATAGATACAAAAGCAAACAATACATTAATTATAATTTTCCAAATTTGTTAAATTGGATCTTTTGTTTATAGTTTTAGACTCAATACCGTGTGTGGGACACGTGACTATCAATGACAGCTTGGCAACGCCTTCTCATACTCCCTATTAGGTTTCTGATCGTTCTAACGGGTATGACTGCCTATTCTTGGACCAACATGGCTCCAGGCTCCTGGATGGTTCTGGATTCTAAGCTGCAGCTCATTCCACATGTGTTCTATTGGATTTAAGTCAGTTGAGCGAGTTGGCCAGTCAATGCGCTCAGAAGACTCCCTCTCTAGTAGCCCTGGACCAACCTGGTCATATGGGGACGAGCATTATCGTCCATTGTTGATTGCCGATTGCGCCAGCATACATCCTAACCTGGTTGTCTAAGATATTGTATATGTATCGCTGGCCTGTCAATGTGCAACTATTTAGCACAACCAGGTCGGTTCGTCCATCCCAGCTGATGCCTCCCCACACCATAACTGACCCACCTCCGTAGCGTTCATGCTCAGTAATATTTGCAGTCTGAAACCGTTCACCTCGTCTTCTCCAGACTCTTGCACGTCTATATGTGATGTCTAGGCAGAACCTGGACTCATTAGTGAACAGAACGTGTATCCAGTGTACACATCATTCATCAATTCACTGTTTCTTTTACATATACGTATATTAACTTATACCACAGACTATAATATGTCGTCATCTAAGCATTATTGCCCATTATTGCTAGAATAACTGCTGTAAATATAAATATCGGGGTATTTTCTGGAAATGATAACGTATGGCGCACAAAATATCGGTGATAACGTATGGCGCATTTTCCTGCTTAAAGGATTTCCAATATATCATTCAGTTTTGAATAAAGTGTCCGTTTGCAAAATGTTTTCTGCAAAAACTAAATAACTGAATGTCATATGGTGTATCTTTAATTTGTGCGGGAAAAATGTAAAAGAAGGCAAGACCCATGAAAGAGGGAATGCACGAAAAGAAAGGCCCATACCGTTGCTGAACAAAGATGAATATGACGTTCCCATTGGTAAAATAAACTGGTTTGCAACATTGAAATAGCGTTTTTGTTCTGACTGCTTTTGCACGCGCTTTTTGACACTACATTGTGACGTCACGTTAACAACAATCAGCGTTAATGACTGAATCAAAGATATTGGTGTTCGGATTTTTTTTCTTAGACCCCTTTTCTATCATTCTAGATAGTTTTCAGAACAATAGTCAACAAAAGTGTTTTTTTTATATAAAACAAAATGGTGCCGTCATTGTGTCGGTTTGAAAATACAGAGGGGTGGGGATGCATTGTTGTGAAATATCACGCTTCCGGTTTTCTTTATTTATATAAGAGAAAACTCCGATAGTGTTACAATGGATTTTATAACCCTTTACGTTGTTAAGAGTCTAATGAGAATTACAGACTGTCTTAATCCTAATATATCAAATACCTAAATTGAAGGAGATACATATATGAGCTTATACAGGGCAATCGTAACTGATTTATAATGCTACAAATAATACTATTAATCATGCTCCTTGTTTAGTATGATTCACTAGGAATTTCTACACTTATGTGAAATGTGGGATTCGAAATGCAGAAATGTTCCGAATAAAGATATCTTAATAAAATTCCAATATAAAAACAAATGAGAATTATATAATACATACATTTACATCATATAAATTATATTGATATAAAAGGAGCTCAACTGATTGATTAGTTTTCTTGTTGATGCATAAAATGACTAAATATTATTCAGAAACTGTGTGTTTTAATATATTTCCCTTTGTTACAAAAGTTTCAGTTCTTAAGTAAATTGACATCTTGTATAGTCATTGGTTTGTCTAATGGTATAAATGAAACATGGAAATCAGAGTTGAGACATAAAATATCCATTATCATTGATAAGCAGGTATCAAACCTGTGATTTGATTTTCCATTATTACATTTCTTGTGTGTGTTCATCGTTTCTGGAGACATTTTCACTTTTCAAGAACATTTACTATCAATAACATTTGCAAAGAGCTGTTTGGCAGCTTTTAAGTGTAGTTTTAATTTCTTCTAGTTTTTCAGGGTCATTATTTGCTTTATTGTTAGTGCTGAAGCTGAAATAAACTGCCCAGCTTTGCCAGCTATTTTATCCTTTATTTTATATGCCCGAAAGAATTTCGGGCATATTATGTTATACCCCCTGGCGTCCGTCCGTCCATCCGTCTGTCCATCCGTCCGTTAGCATAACTAAAGTTCCGGAGCATAACTAAAGTTCCATTTGGCCCACAATATTCAATCTTCATAGGATAATTGTCAATATTGGGTAGAAGACCCCGATGGATTTTGGGGTCACAAGGTCAAAGGTCAAGGTCACTATGACCTTAAAACTGAAAACAGTTTCCGGAGCAAAACTTAAGTTCCATTTGGCCGACAGTGTTCAAACTTCGTAGGATGATTTTTCATATTGGGTAGAAGACCCCTATTGATTTTGGGGTCACAAGGTCAAAGGTCAAGGTCACTATTACCTTAAAACACGTCCGTCCGTCTCTCCGTCCATCCGTTAGCAATTTGGTTTCCGGATCATAACTTAAGTTTCATTTGGCCCACAATATTCAAACTTCATAGGATGATTATCCATATTGGGTAAAAGACCCCTATTGATTTTGGGGTCACAAGGTCAAAGGTCAAGGTCACTATGACTTTCAAACTGAAAACAGTTTCCGGAGCATAACTTAAGTTCCATTTAGCCCACAGTGTTCAAACTTCAAAGGATGATTGTCCATATTAGGTAGAAGACCCCTATTGATTATGGGCTCACAAGGTCAAAGGTCAAGGTCACTATTACCTTAAAATTGAAAACAATTCCTGGAGCATTACTTAAGTTTCATTTAGCCCACAATATTCAAATTTCATAGGATGATTGTCCGTATTGGCTAGAAGATCCCTATTGATTTTGGGGTCACAAAGTCAAAGGTCAAGGTCACAATTACCTTAAAACTGAAAACAGTTTCTAGAACATAACTTAAGTTCCATTTGGCCCACAGTGTGCAAACTTCATAGGGTGATTGTCAATATTGGGTAGAACACCCCTATTGATTTTGGGATCACAAGGTCAAAGTTCAAAGTCATTATTACCTTAAAACTGAAAACATTTTTCAGAGCATAACTTAAGTTCCATTTGGCCCACAATATTCAAACTTCATAAGACGATTGCTATTTGAAGGAGGTAATACTTTATTTAATCCTCGTGTCTTACAAATGCTTCATTCTTACTAAAAAAAACCCACTTTCGGGCATATTATGCCGCGCCTAGCGGTGCTCTTGTTGTTTTAATATATCGACATGATCATTGTGTATTGTGTAGTTTACATGAAATTATTTCAGAGTTGCTATATTTTTCTGGTCCTTCGGGATCGTTGATTCCAGCACATTAGTGTTCAAAATTGAATATATTTTAAACCGATGCTACGGGGCGAGAGAGATGTTGCATTTTTACATTACCTCTCATAAATTCACTTAATCAAATCGAGTATGCAATCTTCACAAAATATTATTGTTTCATTGCTTCCGTGAATTCAGCTTTTATGCATTTTTCACTAAATATCAGTGTGTAGATGACATTTATATTTCTAGGAAATATAAACCACAATTTGGCGTTACTCGTACTGAAAGTCAATTATTTTATTGTCTTTGTAAATACGTTCTCGGACTTAAGCACAAATAACACAGGGAAATCAGAATGAGTAGATAAGCTTAAATATTATTCTTTATCATTCTCTATCATTTCATATAATGTGAATGAAACTAAACGATTTTTTTTATTTGTTGCTCCTAGAAATATATCTTCAGCTTCTAAATATCATAAAAAGTTACAGAAGTAATGTGTATGTACAGTTCAACAAATACATGCCGAATCATAACAAAAAATAGGCACGGCATAGTTCAATCAAGCTTTACATTTCACATATGCTATTGCTAACATACAGTTCGGATTTCTTCATGGAAAGATATTTGTCTGTGAAGCTTGCTTATATTTCTTACACATTGTTCATCATCCTAGGGGACTTCCTCTTAACAATAAAACAACAACATTTAAACATTTAAAACTGAAGTATGTTTCCGTTTATGGGTCTCACATTACATTGACTTAAAAGTTATAATAGTGTAAATCAAGATAATTATATAAACAACCGGCTAAATTAATAATAAAGGATTGTTTTATTTCTTTACAAACCTTTGTTTTTTAGCAATTATAGCAAACAGAAGTGGATAATTGAACATATATAAAATATGTACGTCGATTTAGTCACAATACAACCGATGTGCATGACGGGAAGACTGAAAATAATAAGATAAACAGGGAAATGTAAGAGACCAATATTGACTTTAATGATAGCTTACGACAAATTTAGGATAAGTTAGAATAAGAATGTAGTTCTTTTTATGCATGAATCGTCTTTATGCCGATACAATTACAGTTAACATCCCTGTACATTTTCTGTTATTAACCGTATTTGTTTCATTGAATAATTACTATTAACATGGTCATGACGCGTCATGGAATATGTCAGCCATGCCAAACTGGTGAACTAAACGTGACTTTATTACCCTTCTGGAAATAGACCAGTCTTTTCTAAAATAGAAACGGAACACATTGATTGATACTTGAATTGCAACGTACACTTCGTATATGCAGAACGAAGTAATATAAGAGTCAAAATGTTTTGAATTATTTCTTTATATTATCAGAATACGTTCTATATGCTAATAAAACATTAGAAAACCAGGGGTACGTAACTATATATACAAAGTATAACAACATAAACATCATATATCAGTTCAAAAGATATATCCCAGAGGAAATAATTGTCGGAGTAAACAGAGTAGAAGAATAATTGCTTAATGCTTTTTCCATAAAAGGTGGAGACAGGTTAGGTGAGGTGATATTCCGCTGGTAGCACTGAAGGATAAAGGATAACATATAAGTGGTCAAAATGCCGCACTATATATCTTTTTTTTATATAAAAGTAGCTCTTTTTGCAGTTCTTTTAGCCTTAACTATGATACATTTTCTGCGAACGTAACATTGATTTGTATGATTTATAATTTAGTATGCTTTCAAATAAACATTAACAAGAAATATTAGCTTGAAATTTAAAATCTTTGAATGATAAGCTTATTATTCTTGTAAATGACATGCATATTTTCTTTATACGTAATGTCCATCAACGTTTTTACATAACTTGAGGTTTATCCTTAATAGAATTATACTGACCTATAAAGAGACTGATACCAATTATGTCATGCACATTATTTTTCCGCCGTTTAAAGGACTGTAGCAACAATGTACCATAGTCCTTGCTTTTTATCGTACAAAGAAGAATTTTTTTGTCATATAAAGTGCCGTTATGCCTATTTTCGTTGTCAACTGGAGTAGATTCAGCAATATATTTCAAAAGAATGGCAGTCATAAAGATGGTTGAAAGATTTTCTAGTGAATTAGTGCTGTTGCTACAGAGGCAATAATGACACATACATTTTTAATTATGTCTTTGGTGAATAACACCATACAAAATTATTATGCTCTAATTTAGGTCCTATAAGTGATATGCAAATACATTTCCAAAGATTTACGACTTTTCCTACAGAAAATTGCCAGTGATAAGTTCAATATGTTGGTACCAAGTGCAATTAGTGGAAATTTCTTTGACACTTTTTCAAGTTCTTCTACGATCCCTATCACCGTATAATTTCCTCGTAGTGTGAATTCTCTTACTAGCTCGGAATCCCGCTGACGTTATTATCTTTTGAATTGTAAAATTACAGATGGGACCTCTTTCATAAATCAATAAGCCGATTGTCTTTGTAAATAGGATTAGTCACCATGTATATAGAAGTTCATGACTGGAGGTATAATAGATTGAGGGAATTAGTTTTGTTTATTGAAGATCACACAGTAGTTTATGTAGCAATTAGAAATCGCATTTTCACGTCTGCAATAAAGCGATCCTACAATCGTTCGAAATGTCGTTATTGCTGTATTTTTTTAGTTACGATAAAATAATCATTTCTTGTTTTAGTTTTATGCATTTTTGATGCCCTTTGATATTGTCAAAGTTATATCGTGTTGTTGTTTATAAAGTAATACTGATTGTTGTTGACATAATTAGTTTTAAACTTATTCCATTTTACTGATAATAAAATAAATTAAATAACGAAACATTTCTATGTGATGAAGCTATCCAGTTAGCCTACGGAACGTCGGTGGTTCTACTCAGGCGCCCGTTCGTGCCTGAAATAATGCACGGAAGGGCATCTGAGGTCTTCCTCCTCCACCAGTAAAGCTGGAAAGTCGCCATATGACCTATACTGTGTCGGTGTGACGTTAAACCAAATCAAACAAACAAAACAAAAACGAAACATTTCGTTAACTTGTTATTAAAAAATAAATAATGTTTGATAATAACTGTGGAATTTTCAAAATTCGACCCTTTAAATGGAAGACATACTAAATGTTTCAGAGTTTATTCGTTTTCAAAGAACTTACAGTGCTTCTGAGATCAGTTATATTGCTGATTGCGTAAAATCTTTTAAATTGACATTTACTTGAAGGATTTTATTTGTCCATTTTACAGCTACCGGAACCTCTCGGTTTTTATACGTGTGGTTTATTACATAGCAGTTGTAATTGATGTTGACTATATCCGGCTGCTCTGTCATAACATTACACAATACACGACTGTATAGCATTATTTAGGTGCAGACATTCCAAAGCACATTTTATACATCATCTAATGTGTTAAAGAATACTTTGTTCTTACCATTTGTTTAGACCCCATAAATACTAAATACATCTGAAACTTTACAAAATCTAATTTACTACCTTTCTTATTAGAATAAACCGTCAAAAAACCGCCACGGTGCTGCCTGCTTAAATGTACTGATCTAGACTTTTTTCTGTCTGTTTTCTTTTTAAGTTATATTATTGGATGGAGTGAACTGAAAATAATTTAAGAAAATTAGTGCTATAAGGCTATTTAATACTTTCTCTAAGAATAAAAAGATGCCGTTCCTTATCCTTTGAAGAAACGGATGTAACATCGTATCAAAATTATGTTCTGTGTTGAAAATTACTTTATAATCAAAGACTGATTTTCAAAATTACTTATCAAAGACTGATTTTCAAAATTACTTATCAAAGACTGATTTTCAAAATTACTTATAATGACAAGACTTACATTGAGTCTAAAATGCTATGTTGCAATACCACTTTTGAGTGGTACAAAAATATCTCAAAAATGCAAGTCAGGCTATATTGAAATTGATACTAAGTGCAGATATTTTCGAAATCGTATACAAGTAAACTTTTAATCATGTTCAAGGTAAATGACCCAAATAAGCCATGGTTATGTCTCTATCACTGTAAATTAATGCGATTTTATAAACTTAACGTTATAACAGATTTTAAAGTTAGATAAAAGAAAAGAATCGAACAAATAGGCGTCTTTTTGTTGCAAAATTGAAAAAAAACTGGTTGATCAAGAAATTAGAATTTCTGAAGTTTATTTTTGGACAGGATATATTTTTAACAACGTTAATGTTTCATTTTTGACTCAGTTCTAAGCAATGGTTTTTGCTAGGACTTTGATATTATTTAATAAAGTTTCTTTCAATCTATCGAAATATTTTATTCTTACATCCTCTGCCATCATGTCTTGATTTCGCCGCTGATATTCTGTTTTGTCAAGTTTTTCTGCTAAGATTTTTTTTTATTTCTTTGATTGATTGAGTTATACGATAAAATAACGTGTCTGTATATTTTAGAGAAAATTTAATGTCAAGTCTTGTAAGCCCTAACAGTCTGGTATTCTGAAATGACATTTTTTAGTATACTTAATCTAATCATTCTAAATATTTCGAACTAAATAAGCCCAAAACAGTTATATTTACTCTATTTTAAGTATTTAATAACGGATTTGTTTCCAATTATCTATCTTATATCACTGCCTACGTCATATATTTGTTCATTATAATAATTAACAACAAGGCTCTTTACTTTAGCACCTTTATTTATCTTCATTTGTAACTTAAAAATTTGCTGAAAAGATATTTAAGTTTCATATACTTTAAACTCAGTATGGTCTGCAGAAAAAACATTTAGGAAATAAAGATCAGTTTAGAATATGTTAAAAATATTACAATAATTGTACGTCATATATTTAAAACCTATTAGCTGCAAAAATGATTGTTGGAATATTAGAAAATAATTCTTGCAAAATGCTTGTATGACATAAATATGGTAACAAATTGCATCAAAGGCGAATGACACTTGCACAAAATCATTGCTAAAAACCTTACTTTGACTAATAACTTGTTCCGGAACGTTTGATTCTGATTAGGTACAGATGCATACAGTCAGTTATATTTTGATATCTAAAATTTCCCCATTATTTCAAAATTATGATATTTACCGAACTACATAAATTTTGTTAAAAAAAAATTAAAAAATTGATGTTAGTTTTATATTAAAACTGTGACTACTGCCTTGTGAATTGAGTGTTTGTCTTTTGGTAAATTTAAACATTCTGTAAGAGATGACTCATTATTGAAAGTCCCGAAAGAACTGTAACAATGAATTTCAAAGCAATATACTTAACCGACAACACAATAAATAATAAACAACAGACATGACTTATATTCAACTATGACGTCTGTTTCACACAAGACAGAGCCACATGCGTCTTAAACGAACTAAACGAAAATGTAAATATGAATTGTAATTATAAGACGTAGCGCCTAGATAAGTTTCCGGTCATTTAAATTCATTGACAATAACACCAAAACCATGTTATTTGCCTATATTCATTGGGCTTTTGTTGTTTGTTATACAAAAAAGATAACCAAATAGATGAAGAAATCGATCTTCACATGTATGTGGTATTCAAAGTAATAATAACTATGCATATTTATGAAATATGATGGGTAACATGAATATAAACCACTAAGTTCAATTCTTTTCTCAGAAGTGAAATTCGTTAGATGGACATATTTGAATACACGGGTGAATGTTAATATTTGATAAAAAAAAATCAATATATGTTGACAAACTAAGATGTGTGAGGTTGGCGCCAACTTCACACAATTGACAAACTATACTGGTAACACGAGATGCTTTAATTATGTGAACAAATTGAAAGAACTTAATTCAATAGTTCTATAACCCGTGGTTAATTACATCAAGGCATGATGGGTAATAACGACAAAAATGACAGAGATATTAATTCTATGCAAGTAATATTCCGTTACGCAATAAACTATTATAAGTGGTATTAGCTCGGTTTAATTTTTATGTTTTAAACAAACTACTCCAATATTTCAGCAACTATAAATTTTGATAATGAAATATATTGGTTTAGATTAAATATATTATTACAATCACTAAATGTAGGATATTCATTTCGGAATCAGGAATCCTAAGACACAATAAACCTACGAGTATTACTCAGAAGTTAAAGCAAATCAATGTTTTAAACGGGGTTATCTAAGTATGTTAGATACTTAAATCGTGAAGAAAGCATATAGTTTACCATATTTGTCATATCACTAACAAAACGTCAACAAAGTAGTATCTTTGTTTTCTTTACAAATAAAAAAACAAGGTTACTACAACTACAAACGGCCAGAAAGCAAATATTATTGTTCAGGTAAATGTCAAAGAGCAACGTTTTAGAAAGTGTACAGAACACCAAAAGATAAAAGGGTCTGAAAAATAAAAATGTAGAATTTTAAGGACTTAATTTGCCTTTAAACAATTACCGCTCTTTAAATGACAAAAATGATTATCTCATAATATTTGACATGCTGTCCTGGTTTGTAAACAGTATGATTATCCATTATTCATGAAAATAATAACAAACTAGCAGCATTACTCCTTTACAACGCATTAACTGTTTTAATTAGTTCATTGGCGCCAATGCTTTGATGTACTGTTATTGTCTAAGGTAAATCTGATTGTTGAATAAAAATAATAAATGATTTCAAACATGAATTAGCTAAACCTATTTAAAGTTTGAATTGTTGTATTATTAGATCAGAAAACTAAAATTATTATCAATCTGGTGAATGAGCCGCTTAATCAACATAATTGATAATGGCGTCGTTAACAAATTATAGTACACACCACATAGTGTCGTCATCAAACATAAGTATAAATATAGGAGATATCGATGTCCACGAATGCCATACCTTAAATAGCGATATTTCATAAAGAAACGGGTAAATATGCTATGTAAATTTATTAAACCACCCGTTTCCGCGATAAAAAAATTTGTTGATACTCGTATATCTCTTTTCGCATGACTTATATTAAAGAAAGCTACAATGCAGTATTATTACAATACTTGTAATGATAAGTGGAAACAACTTAGTCATATTGTCTTATCTATATTTCAAAAAGCATACTTGATTAGAACTGAGAAAAAAATATCACAAGAATCTAGAATCTTTATTTCTCCTGATTCTTAGGTCGTATCATAGTCAATTAAAACGTTTTTGAAAAATCACGTGGGATGGCCGATCAAATCATTAAGTCAAAGTCATTCCTTACACAGAAAGGTGATCTATGTTGAGATGAGTTTATCCTAAATTGATATAATTAACACAGATATTATCTACAAAAAGGCATATCCTGTCATTATCACTTTATTATCAAACCTTAATTTGGCAAAACGGTTATCATTTAAAATTTTCCAATTACTTTAAATAAAAATATTATCTGCCAGTAACACGCGGTTCATTTAAATCAACTATGCAAATCATTTATGTCTTCATTTACAATGTGTTGTTAACTATCTTCGAGTCATGATAATAAAAACGAGAATACCATGTTTATTTAGCCGAAAGTGATAAAATAGCTTTACTTTTTATCTTTATTATAAAAAATAAGACTTTTTTATAACTGTACTAAAATATTTATCCACATTATTTAGGTTAATGTGGGTACTTAACTCTCCATGAAACATGTTAAATCATTTTAAACTACACATGTTCAGAAGTGTGGCGTGGCAGCTGTACAAGTTGCCCGTTCTTCATTTCAGTGTTGCTATATGTTTCTGGTCATTGATTGCAGCACATTAAGTGTTAAAAATTCGAGTACCGCTCAAGCCCGGTGCAAGGGGCGTGAAGCATGTTGCACTTTTCCCACCTTCATGAATAGACTCAATCAAATATAGTCTGCAATTTCCATTTAATTCTGTTAGTAATGCTTCTTAGGGAAGAGTTAAATATTTTACTAAAATAGAAGCGGATAACATTTCTTCCATATCACTGTAGCAAACTTTTATATTTCCATCATGACAGCAAGTCACTGGTCTTTTGTTCATGTTTAGTAAGACTGCAATATTTTTGTTTCATAATTTAAGGCGCTGATATGATTACAATTAAGATGTTCAAAGGGACAAACTCCTTGCATGAAGTAGTAAACCAAAACAAGGTGGTTATTTATGTAATAAAATGCAGTTCGAAATCCAAAATATAGAATGTAAATACGTATGTTTGCGTTTCTTTTGCTTCTATATTAAACGTGTTTTCGCAATGCTATTAGGAGAACCTAAAAAAACACAAACAATTTAACATTTAGATCATATCTGTGACGGGATGTGTATGACCTTGACCGGAACCCACTTGTGTGAAATTTCTGTTGTTTTTTTCTGTGTTTCTCTTTGACTAAAGCTATTTTTTATCGGATATTTTGCAATTCTCCCAATTTATCTTTTATTATTCAAACTTAAAGAATTATCAATTGATTTCATACTAACTGCAAATGTTTGCATAGTATATTTTTGCCAGTTCAACTGGCATAAAATTATTTATCACTTTAATATGAATACCTTTTGAGAAAGACATGGTTGTATATTAAGGTGTCGCGATATACAATATTTAGCAAATCAGATATATATGATCTATGATTATGTGATAGAATCCTGGCACTTTAACTTTTGGATAGCAACAACCGAGTAGAAGACTGCATTTCAGCAATAACAGGGAGAAATAAGAGCAACATTTTCATTCAGTATCTTTTATGCAAACAGTATCTAATCATGTGCCATTCCTCAACGTGCAAACATAATCATCTGATTACTGTTATTTAAACACTAAAAGAAATTTTGGACTTATCATTTTGGATGTATTTTAATGGTTTGATTTAAGAGTCGTACCGAAGCTAAATTATATCTTGTAACGACCGGGAAGAATTGAAAACATGATTTACAGGGTTTTCTTACCAGCAGAAGTATATCTAATATTTTACTTGAAATAAGGTTAGTCAGTTAGACGCAGTATTTGATATTTCTTAAATCTTTGAGTGCCAGAGTTTTCACATGACTTATAATAATTTTCTCTTTAGGGAACATTTGACCATGTTCATGTTTGTATAAAAGCATAAGAACGTGACACCATTCCTTAGCGACCATGTCATCTCAATATCACCAAATGCTCATTTCTATAAAATATTATCAAAATTTCTCAAGGTATTATACGGACAACAGACCACTTGTATATGACCACTAGATGGCCATTTTTTTGAAGTAATATCAAATCTGACCAACAGTTTGTGACAAGAAGAGTTTTAATATTTCACTTGGGATACTATGCCATCTACAGCACAGAATGTAACTTTTTCTTGAACGACATTGGATGAGGGTCACCGAATGAAATAACCACAAGTAGTTTAGGTGATATAGACCTACTGGTATACGAGAAGTCGTATGGACCGACGGAAACCCTGTTTAACTAGCAATTAAAGACAGGATGAAAGTCATAGGCCAATGACTCAATAGCTCACCTTTTGGCACGGTATGCTGTGATGAGGTAAAAATAACTTACTATAAACCTTTAAGATATTACAAATAAATAATTCCAAACAAACAGCTTATATTTCATTTGTGTATAGACCGATTATTGCACAGATAGAGATAAATATCCTGAAGTTTTTAACAAATTGCTACACGATTTAGAATTCAAGAATTTATATTGTTAGTCAGGTACAAAACAATCATGGATTTAGTACTGTGCAACTTGAATGTAATTGTAACCACCTCCACAAATATCGAATAAAAGAGGACAAGTGTATAATGAAAAATTATCTAAGTGACACGTTTCAACCGTCTGTTTTATAATTTATGAGAACTTAGCTACCTCGATCGCGTCAAAATGATTCATTTCAAAGTGCAATATTGTGTCTTATTATTGAAAAATTCGTGATGCAAAATTAAATAATGTCTTCCTTTATTTCGTGCATCAGACTTATTGGCAGCATTTTTATTTATAATGAGGAAGTATTCCAAACGAAAATTCCATCGACAAAAATCTTGAATAAGCTAATGTTAAAAATTGTGAAATTATCTTGTTAAAAAAGTCTGCAATCTTATCTATGTTATTATTTCGAGTTTGACTCATATAATATTTTCTCTGAGGCAGACTGTAAGGCTCATTAGATTCAAAGCAGTGTTCAATATAATGTTTCATTAGAATGAGAATAATCTGTTTCGTGGATTTTATCTGTTCTATAGAAATTGATTTGTCTATTAGTGAAAACAATCTAGGATCATCAGTTTCGTCCTTTCACAATGAACTATATTAACAATAAAATAATCATAAAGTGGAAACCTTCAAAAACAGACAACAGACCAAAACTAAAAATGTTGCATGCTCTGTTAATTGGTAGCAAAAGTATATGCAAGAAGCAAACCATGTCCATTAAGCATAACGTGTTTTTATAATTATTTTATAGAATTTAAACTGAATACAGCTTTATATCAGTCTGTTGCCTGTAGTTACAAAAAATATTGTTAGAATTTTTAATAGACATAACACAAAGATACATGCATAAAAGGAGTATGTTTGCATTTTAACTAAAGAACAATTTACGCATATAAACTGTTAAACCATTACTTAAAATAGCAGCATAACATTTTGTTCCGGAAGATTTTATTCTATATAAGTACTGTAACAATATTCATGTCTGTTAAAGAACAGAGACATAAATGTTTTACAACCCTTGAAAAAAATACCACAAGATTATGGAAATACCATAACTTTACCGATCATAAATTTGATGAAAATATTTTGTCTTAAAATATAGCTTATTTGCCCTTTGAAATCATACGCAGATCAAAATGAATCACGAAGAGATACTGTACAGCTTCTTGAGACACGTTATCAAATTTCCAACTATATACATGTAGTTGCATTCATTAATACCGGCCTCGTTTTATATCGAGCCAAATTGTGCTTTTCTATTTATCTTTTAACGGTCAAAGACATGCATTTTTATTTCTAATGTATCTTCTAATGTATCTTCTAATTAATGTATCTTCTTTAATATATCATCTCTTAGACCGTTCTTTCCTGGAGCTCTATTTTGTAATGGTAATTTCTTATAAATCATTATAAATCTAGTACAGCCAGAGTCCCTCAATCAATACACTGAACAATAGCATCATCTATAAATGGTATTAGACACCTCATCGTATCAGCAGCCATAATTCTAAATACTTACCAGATATCTTTTTACAATGTCTTATCCTTAGATAGCCACTAGCAATATTTTATTAAGAAAACCAGTAAATGCTACATTTAATGTGCCAAGTGAGCGTGCTACTAGACACATTTCGTTGATTTATCTATTTTCGTCTTACATAAACTAGTGTTAAGAAAGCTAAAGTAAATCTAGCTATGGAGCGTGAAAATGATTCTTTAAACCTCACAAATACACAGATTTATGAAAATAAAAAATCATTCGTTACGATTTCGTCCTTGTCTATGAAAATCTCTCATTCAGTTTGAGACGCTACCTATTTATATTTTGGGGACAAAAAGCCTACACTGAATAAACATGAATCGTTCCAGAACGTTGTTAAATTAACTAAACGTTCCATAGAAGTTTGTTTACCTTTTAAAAATGCTACACTATATTTCGCTTTAAACATCAACCTATCTTTTTAAATTCTGATGTAACAAGGTATATCTACATATTTTTCAAACTTCAAGCTAATTACGTCATGTTATTACGCCAACAAACATTTTCTGAGCTCAATGAGCGTTTTATCCTCTTTTCTCTTCTTACAAAAAAAATACGAAATAGAAACTTCTCTTAATCAATCTTATACATAATGAAATCTTGGAGCTGATAATGTTGAGGATTCTCAGAACAATTTTCAAGCCAGTCTGTCTTATATGCAAGAAAACATATGAAAAATTGTCTTAATACGTTTACATGTACATACATGTATTTTGTTGAGATCAGAATAGGTAAGAATCTAAGAATTCAATTTTATTGGAATACGTATGCCTGACACTTATAAAAGAAATAGAAGTGGAAGACCCAACTGGGTCATCAGACCAAACAAATAATGGTAGCGAAATTTTAGACCCTGATGTTCTTATTTGCAAATGCCGAAAGTAGTCAAAACTCCTCGAAGCGGTTACTTCCCTTAATATGTACATTAACGCCGAAAAATTAAGGGGAGATCACTGCGTAAAGATTGTCAAATGACAGGCGCATTAATTTTCGTAACGAGAAAATAGTTCCCAATTGGTCGAAGATTTCTAATATTGTGTTATTCTTATAGATATACATGCTTATATTCAGCGCCTTGATTATTTATTTCAGTGTTAAACAACAGATTTACCGTGAACAAGATATATCGAAATTAATAAGGGTTACAAACTCTAATTAAGAATAATATGGTATTCTTCAGGCTGTTACCTTACAACTTCCCGTGGTCGAAGGGTTTACACGCTCGCTTTAGAAGCGAGAGGTCCGGAATTCAAATCTCAATTCAGGCAACTCATGTTTTTTTCGTTTTTTTTATTGATTAAGCCAAATAAACATTGAATTAATTATTAGTGTTGCAATTAGTCCTATAGCCAATTTACTATAGTTATAACACTGGAAACATTTTGGTGACACATTACAAACAAATTGGTTTTTAATCTCACAACCTTCACCTTTCTGACATTCTGAGACCCAAACAAATTCAGTGCCTTCTGTGCTTTGATTTTACTTTGTGACACGAAACAATCTTAATTACTTAACAGTAAAATATGGCGAAGTTATAAGTTATCGCGGGCGCCAAGCTTAAACTGAGCAAATGTAAATGTAGCTTTCTAAATATGCTAGCAACTCTTATAGATAGGGAAAAAATTCAGAATTATAATGGTATATGGAATTTGGATAAACAGTACAAAAGCTACGACGTAAAGTAGCAACTACAGGTATTCATTACACTTGCTGAACGTGGGGAGCTTGTACTAGTTGGTGTAGTAATTGTGCGTGTAGATGTCAGTGCTAGCGGAAATACAATGTAAATGCTGGTCACCGCGAAATCTTTTTTTTACACTGAATCTACATCAAGGAAAAAAAGAGTTTAACGATGACTAAATCTGTGGTTTCTTGCTGCCCTCTGCAATAACCTTAGTGTTTCAACTTGGTACTGTCTGATGTTTAGATGTGCATATGTTAGGTTGCAAAATTTGAACAAGCAAGCTTAAAACATTCAAATCTCTGTCTCTCAGAATAAATCTCTCGACAGAATATCTTTCAAATCATTACATTTTATAGCATATATCATGTATTTAACACATGTCTGTAGTCTTTTTACTCTTACATCAGTTAATTACTGAATAAATGAATAATTTGAAACAATTTACGAAAAATTAATATCTTTTTTATGGGAAAAAATGTCGTAATTTTTGTCACGGAGAATTCAGGTATTGCATGTAAATGAAAAAGATAATGAACCGTATATGACTGGTGTTAAACTATTTTAATAATCAAACAAGACTTGTATTTTTGCATTCATTCATATAACCGTTTTAATTCATACAAAGATGAGTACTACTAAACAAAATCTTGGTCACAATATAATATGATATATATCTGTGATCTGTGTCTATAAAGGATATTTTAAGATCTGCCATTTTATGTAGACTATTTGGAAGATAAAATTTTGTCATGATGTAACATTACAACTGGGGCTCATTTTCTCTGACTGTTTATTGTGCTAGTATTTATATAAAGCCTTAATGCTAGATCTAGTGTAATGGATGCTGTCACATAAGCAGTCTGAAATATATAACAATATATAACGTAAATGTCTGCGGGAATGCCACTCAATTAAACAAACAACCAAATTTCTATGTATAGATTATTCCAGATGTGTTTACATCCCTCTCAAGTAGAAATTGCTCACTTCAATGCAGCAAACTCAGACTGGTGTGTACAATGTCTCAATTTATAAATTGTTTTGGCAAATGAAAAAAAGACATTCTTATATAAATTAGGAAAGACGATATACATGTAATTGGCAATATTTCATTCAACATGACTTCCTAAATGTAGGTACTCGTATCTCAAACAAATGTAATAATAATTTTAAGTAAAACATCTTTGTATGAAGTTCTCCCAGTAGAATTCATGAAAACTATAATCACATTTGTATAGTGAATAAGATATATAATAATATAATCAGTAAAATGTTTCCCTTGCATTTCACTTGTAGACATGCATTATCATTTCTATCAATATTTTTTCAGCCATTGCTTACAAATGTTTGGTTCCTTTTCTGTTAAACTTAAGTCACACAAAGTTCAAAAATAACCATATTGTTGATTTACACATAACCACTTCGTGGGTACAACAATAGGTTTCCATTTTGATCAGCATGACACTGAGACACATGTCTTTTAATAATTTATCACTTTGTTATTCTTCACCATTCAGCTAGGTTTCTTTGTAGGACTGGAATCTATAAAGTAAATATGTGAACCTTTACAATTTATGACAATTTGTCTATTCTTAACTTAAAGTATATTAGATACACAGTCTCTTTTGCGAAATGCACAGTGTTTATTGAAATACACGTTTAGAACAATCATGTTGAACAGAATTATTAAATAAGATTGACATTTAAATGACAACTACTGTCTAGTGCTACTATTTTCCAAACAAAATTTAAAATAAATTCAGCTATCAAGGTAATGTGCTCAATAATACTATCTTACATAAAAAGAGAGACAGGTGAAACAATAAGAACGGAATAAATAATGACCTGCACTTGTTTCTTTAAGTCTTTTTCTACCTTTTACAAATGGCTCATGAAAAACATCAAATAACCGCTGTGCCTGAAATATAAAAAACAAGATCTGACAGAAGAACAGCCCCTCCAATTTTTCTGAGTGCTTGATAGTAATACAAGACCCAGGATAATTTAGAAATCAATAAATGAAGATTTCATTGACATATGAGAATCACCAAGGTATTTTTTTCAGTTCATAAAGGACCATGTTTAATCTAAATCAATGCAAGAGTTATTTGTCTTGGAAAGGAAAATGTCCCTCAATTATAATCTGAGACATAGAGTGAGTAGCTTCAGTACAAAATCTGTAATTTTTTAAGTTCACAAATGGCCACGAATTAGATCAATTCCATGCCAGATTTATGGGTCTTGGACAGTGGTTTACAATTGTGATCCCAAACGCATGTATTACCCAGACTCAGTAGTTTTGAAGATTGACGACGCATGCAAAACTTAACAAAACAGCACCCTAGCATGGAACAGTTAACCCTTAATCTGGCCTCAAGGTTATAAAACTTTTTTTCTGAGTTCTGTCTCAAATCTCAAGATTATAATTGCTCAGAGTACATGTACATTCTGTGACAGTTTCTGATCAATCAAATAGTAAGATCTGAGTTTGAGCTTAGAGAATTTCTTTGTAACTTGCTGCAACCAAAAATGAAAAGCCTTTGCCACCAGTATAAAGCCAGGCCTGTCTGCTGATTCTGTGCCAGGCTCTATACTGTTGGCTGATCATCTTGATATAACACCAAAAATGATAATGGACAAAAAAAAGAAATCTGACAAGTCCAAGCAGGTTAAAGGTTAGACTTAAATGTTCCAACAAATGAATCTCTATCTCTATAAACATGAAGTAAACTGTTGTTAGTAGCCAGATTGTTTGTTTGTTTGATTTGATTTCACATCACACTGACACAGTAAAGGTCATATGGCGACGTCATATCTTGATGATGAGGAAGACCTCATGTGCCCTTCTGTGCATTATTTCAGGCAAGAACAGGCACCCTAGCAGAACCAACGACATCCGTAAGCTACCTGGATAGTTTCCTCACATAAAAGAAACCAGATAAACATTTTAAGAATGATCTATTTTCATATAAAAGGTGACAATAAATGTATAATTATCATACCTTCTGTGGGCCAAATCCAGCACAAAATGATATATCCTCTTTACTTGCATTAATTATACCATCCATTGACTGCAACAACACATATAACTTAATTATGTGAGATTAATATCATAACTTTAGAATAAAGAACATGCAATTATTTTTAAATACACAAATATTTAAGTTCTTTTTTTAAAACAAAAATGAGGATTTTATTTTATAAAAGATCATTATAACTGAACTCAGTAAATGTATGAATCAATTATTTCTTTTTATGTAAAAACCCTTTTATAGTTTCAATGAATGAAATTTACTCAAAATAAATTTCTTCAAACATAGAAGTGTATACTAAATCAAAGGAAGACAAACCTTGAATGCAGAGAGTAAAGTCATACTATCTGTTTTATTTACTGATTTTACTGTGGTGAGACATTCTGTTAGCTGTAAATAATACAACAAGATAAACATTTAAACTATCTGGTTATATAAACATGGCTTTTACATTTCATAAATGTTGATTTATTTTTCTACAGATACCGTACATCAAAACAGCGACATCTTAAGTAAAAGCTGTATTATTTATGTTACCTTGGAAACATAATCTGTCTCTGTTTTCTCCATAAGAACTTCAGCAGGCTTGTTCTCGTATACTTTATATGCTTCCAAATACCGACCTGCTTCTTCAGCACTGAAAAAAAATCATGTTTATGATGTAATATTTGTACAACAGTTTTCAGTATGTCAATAAATGAAAAATCATTATATATATGAAAGACAAATTTATGTTTTTCCTGTAAGTGTATGTATCATAATTAATGTATGTACTGTCAAACAAATATTTTAATGAAATGTCATCGGATAAATTAGCTAAACAAATTACTGTCAGAAGTTACCTGAATGCTAATATCAGTGTCAGATCTGCCAATATACATATTTTTGCTAGATCTTTGAGTTGATGATGTGGATCTTTCTACAATAAAAAATACTGTATGTAATTTATAGGTGGCATACTAGACCCTGCTTACCTTGAATCTAAATATTTCAGGAAGATTGATTTCATGATATTTGTTTGTTAAACTTTAAGTCACTGTAGTGAAGGTCAAGCATTACTAGTTGAAGAATACCTCAAGTGCTCTCTGTACTTATTTCAGTCATAAACAGGTATTTGATCTGAGCCACTGACCTTCCTTAATCTAGGTGAATAGCTTTGTCGCATGAAAGAATGAATGGCCCCTAACAGGATTCAAACCTACACCCATGAAGAGCAACCTTAACCTCGCAACCATGGCGGTCCACATTTCAGGACACAGTCTAGATGTCACCACAATGAGTGACAAGAACTGTTTAGTAATACAATATTTCAATTCCCATCTATATTATGATCACTAATTAGCATACTATTTATACAACATTAACTAACACAAGAAATACTTGAATTTTATGTTTATGTGAAACAAACAAAACATTTTTGAATGCCAAATAGAGAAGAAAGAAAAAGAAAATTTTAAGAGATTTGTATCAATTACTAAAATTTGTACATAGGTCTGTGTAGTTTTAATAGCACTAAAATACACAAAAAGATGCTATTTAACTAAACTGTATGTAATTCTGCACCAAGAACACTTCAACAATATAGTTAGCACATAAATTTAATTTAATATCATTAAAAAAGTCAATACAAGTAATATACAAACCTAAGAACCATAATTAACATTTAACATAAAATCTTAATTAAAGGCTACCTTAAATAAAGTTAACTCACCACATCTACTTGTACAAGCAGAACCCTGAGATCGTATCCTTTTCCAAGCTCCTTCAATCTGTTGTGGAGATATTCTGGATGAAGTTGGTGATAACGTAAGCTGAAAATATGTAACATTTTGATTGTTCTTATTAACCCTTATATTGCTTAATATCTTAAATGAACTTATTTATCTTTCTGGACAATTACTTTCAGCGAAAATTTCAAAATACATTGAAATATCTAAAGTATCAAGAAGGGAGTGAGGTTTAAAAACATTCATATGTAGCTATTATAAATTATAAAACATTTCATATAATTGGTAAATAAGAAAGTAAACCAGAGCTGAACATAAGACAGCACTCTTGACTATTATCAGTGCTAAACAGTAATTTCAACTTCTTCCCTTAGTAGTTTTATAGATGACAACTTGCATGCAAAGACTTAATCGAAGTGTGTCTGTTGCCCCGGTGAGTACAATAACGCTCCCTATTCTTCAAATTGTGAAGTAAAATATAAACTTTATTATTAAACTTGAAAGAATCATACCTGAGAAATAATGCACAATTTGCTACTCCCATTACATAATCTGGTACAATACTACCATATTGCCAAGGAACATTTCTTATATGTTTCAAGATAGGATTACCTCTCTGAAATTTGTAATAAAATGTAAAAATTCTCTTACAAGACAAAAACATAAATCATAAGTATACCCTTTTTTAAGTAAGCTAGTTTCTAGATAACTTATACAATGTTTTATTCTAAAGGTTTTTAAACCATCTAAACAAATAAATGAATATCATGATTTTGACTTTGTATCATTTTATGTTGTTATGAATTTGATTGTACATTGTGACAATGCTTTGTTCAGCATTATAAGATCTTCTAGTTGCATTTGTTAATGAAAAGCTGACCATCAATTAAATTTTAACAATTAATATAATAATCCTCTTACCTGTCTATAATTGACAATGATGCTGTTAGATGATGCTGCCTTTGATGATGTGGAAGTGCTTCCTGAGCTAAAAAAAATGATTTAACATATTTTTAGCAATAATAATTATTCTTTTTTGATTGGGTTTTACGTCAAACCAACAGGTCATATGGCGACTTTGCAGCTCTACTGGTGATGGAGGGCATCAGGTGCCCATCTGTACATTATTCTAGGCAGAAACAGCACCTTAGTAGAACCACTGATGTTCTGTAAGATAGCTGGATAGCTTTCACAATGTCCTTTTGTTTTTCATCTTCAACAACATGAACAACCTACAGATTATATACAAAACTAAAATTCACATTAGTTTCAAATTCTAATTGTTTCAATTCAATTATACTCATGTAGGCTTGTTTGAGGAAGTTCTTAAAACTTATACTCATCATGCTTTATTCTGTTTCACCTATTTACAATGTATAGTGTCATTTAAAGAAACATGGTTTTAAATCTTATACATGAGTAATTAAACACATTTTCTTTTGGCAAGACAAATAAGAAATTGTAACAAATAATTGTACATTAAATAAATCATGTCTCACCCAGCAGATGATGATGAAATATTTTCTGTAGACACAGTTACTGGATGGTTAGTCTGTTCAGATGATGATGAATTTGTAGATGATGAACTTGATGATTTAAAAGAATTTACTCCTATTGCCGTTGATATAGATGTTGAATTAGATGATGAAAAAGATTCTTTACTTCCAGTTGCATTTTTACCTTTACCTGTAAGGTAAATGGTATCATAGTCTTAATCTTTCTACCAATTCTACAGTGTCAAATCATCCATTAGTAAAAGAAGATTTAATTATTACATATATAATCAGTTATCATTTGATGAAAGTAAACTATGATATACAAGATAGGAAGTCATGACAAAGATGCCGAAGATCTAAACATCCCAGAAACAGACAACAATACATCAACATCCAAAGTCCTTATTCCATGAAGATTAATTATAAGCTACATATTTAACTATCTAAATTTACAATGATTCAGTTATGAAACTTACTTACCCGGTATGTCTGAAGCAGCTAAGGTTGATTTAGCTGATGTAGATGATGAAGAAATTTTTGAAGCCGATGTTGAACTATCAGAATTACTTTCACTCTTCCCTTTATTCTGCTGGTAACTCTTGAACAGTGAGTACTGCTTACACTGAAACATTAAAACCAGAATGTTTATTATATAATTATACCTATTATCAAAACCTAATCTGCTATATATTTTTATAGTTTGGATTATGCATACTCAGATAAAGAAAGAGGTTACATGTGTGTAAACTATTAAAGACAACAGGCACTGAGAAATAGACGAGGGAAAAAAACAACAACAAAAAACAAGAAAGTGTTTGGCAACCATTCTTGTCTGTAACCCATTTGCCATAAAGGTTTACAATATGTTGCCCTGTACATCACTTCAGTGATGTTATATGGAAAAGTCAAAGGCCGGGACCGCAAAGCAAAATCAAAAAGGAAATCGAATAAAAAACAATTAAAGAATATATAGAATTCTGTACCTATCAATGAAATTTCCAGTGTCAGGTCTAGTTCTGCGCTGCCATTTTCAACGTAACTCAATGATGATATTAATAGGCAGGTTATTCCGATAATGAAACAATAGCAACTTTTCGTATTATTAATAATTGTCGAGTGTTCCGAGTGGAAACAGAAGTGGTACATGAAATATCAAATGACACCTTTAAAACAGAAAAATTAATTATTTTTTTAGCAGACTTCCCCGTTCATAAGCTTTGCCTAATTTGAAATTATTTTTCTTTTGGGATCATTGATTCCAGCACTTTTATTTGTTTAAAATTGAGTACTGCTCAAGCTAATGCTAGGGGGCATGAGGGATTTTGCATTTTTCATTATCCCTTTTGTACAGAATAAATCAATTTCATCATCATGTGATTTAAATAATGCCTCTGTCAGAGGGATCACTTTTTTCCACATATTAACTATTCACTCAACACAGGACAGGGCGATTGCTCAGAAAATTGTTATCAGTTCTGTAACTTGCAAGTCAGGACAAAAAAGTCAAGTGTGACGCCATTGCTATTAGATTAAGTTGAATGTTGAAAACAAAAAGGTTAACCACTGGAACTGTGAATCCCTGTCATTAAGATTAGACACAAGCACTACTGGTCAGGCACCATCAACCGGACACTTTTTGAACATTTTTCCGTACAGATTTCATAATTTCAAACCTTAAAGAGACCTAAAAATTTGATACAGTTCAGCTAGGTTATTCTCCTAACTAACAAACTAGTTTGTTTATTTCTGAATGTATTGACACTTATATCTGAGGCTCCACAAGGAGGGTATAATTGCCTAAATTGTCTACACCACATACAGTACCATGTGTCCGGACAGGAATTATGGTGGTTTCGTCGAACTACAGGTTCGGCCAACTTGATTTATGAGGAGGTGCTAAAGTGGTTTCGCCGACCTTATGTTATATAGTAATTAAAGGCAGTGTAGACAATTGTTTATATATATAATGTGTTTTTATCATCAATATTTTGTTATAATAGAAACGTTTAAATCAAAGTTTTATATCTATAGAGTGGTGAATATTATAAAGACTAAAAACAGATTGCTGTTGTTTATTACATAAAAGTCATGATGCATTCTCTTTTAATAATATGCATATTTTTAACATGATAAAAAACATTTCAGGAGCAAATGCTGAAGTTTTGGATATTCTATTGTTTACTCTGCAAATGATTATAGCTGTAAATGAGGTCAGGTACAG
This sequence comes from Ruditapes philippinarum, assembly GCF_026571515.1. Classification (NCBI taxonomy): domain Eukaryota; kingdom Metazoa; phylum Mollusca; class Bivalvia; order Venerida; family Veneridae; genus Ruditapes; species Ruditapes philippinarum. The sequence continues at coordinate 223,126 of NW_026865483.1, read as the reverse complement.
CACTCTTGATGCCCAAATTTTCAACATCAACATTGTTGAAATAGACATTACAATATTACCGTTTACGGAAGTTGAAATGAATTTATCATAGAAGAAACATGCATTTATTGTTGATAAAAAGTGACTGATAAATCGACAACCACTGAACAAAGAAAAAATCTAAATTAAGCATTTTCGGGCCGTCCGGGGGATTTTTATTATTATTCAGTGCGGATAAATAAAACTCAAAAAGTATTTTTTTTATGTTAATTGTAACATAATTATTGTTATTTTAATTTTATGCACAGTTCGGTTAACGTGTAAATAAAACTTGTAAATGTAAACTTGTCATCGTTTGTTCGTTTCAGTTTTGTGTTGTAAATAAAACTTGTTTATTATCGTTAATTGGTTTGTTCTTTATTCTTTTATATTCATACATATTTAATCTCATTACAAATTTAATACAATTAATGCGCGAATTTGAACAATAAACCTGATAGTTTCACACCTTATCCATTATTATCACTTTATTATATATTTCTATAGTGGTACGTAACCTCCAAAAATGGTACATTTATGCAGTGGTACGTAACCTCCATGGTACGTAACCTCCAAATTCCGTCCGGGCTTGGTGGTTGTCCGGTTTTGGTGGTCCCCAACCAGTACCAACCAGTACCCAATAGACCACTGGCAATTCATTACAATAAAAGAATACCTCGTTTTGGGGATCTTTATTCACTTCATTTGTTGTTGGTATGCGAAACTTTGGTCTTGTTGACATTTTGTTTGGAGGAAATAATTTGTTTACATTGCGATCGCCCGCCGTTTTCGCAATATCTTTCACTGTCAAACATTGTGCTATACATCCGAAAGATCCGAAAATATATCATGATTATGTAGGCGCTTAGCAAATTTTAATTACAAGGATGTAATAGGGAGATGCAAGCGTTTTTAGATCAGACTTAGTCTGCTAAGTCACGTGACTATGGCGGCAAGTTTGCTGGAAGAAAATTTAAGAATTTTGCACGAAAGTTTGGTTGGAGATGTCTCAAAGAAAGAGCAAGCAACTGCTGTAGTGTCTGATTTGCATCAAATATGTATTCAGGAAGTAACAGAAAAAGAAATAGGTAGCTGACAGCCACTGATTAATGATGTATTAGCCAGTAACATGTCGTTCGCTTACTTAGTAACTTATATTACAAATTCAATAATTTATACCAAGGCCGTCGTCGATGGTCCGGCCGGTCCGGCCAAGGCCGGACCAATATTTTGGCCAAAAATGGTTAACAAAAAAAAAACACGCATTGCTGATTAGCAATTTGACACTTAACTGGCCCCTAATGCAATGCGCAGTAATATACAAACATGACGCGAAGAAGAAACAAGTGGACACTGTTTATTGACCAGGTATATGTAGGGGTCCTACGAAGTTAAGTGTGAAGTTAATTGACATCGACGTGTCACCGTATATATATATATACCTTCATGAATATATATATATATATAAATGTTTGTGTGTTTATTCACAATATAACATCACAATTCTTTAAATTAATTACTTCTGTTCAGATACAAGTATCTTAATATGAATAGTTTAAGATAGTAAAATACCATGATGTGTTACAAAATTCTTTCAGAACCAAATCAACCAAAATCATTTTCGTTTCTAGCTGGTTAGTACATTTTTTCATCAATGTTATATATATAAATTATGATATAAAAAACACAAAAAGGAAAACAAAAAAACTTCATGAGATTTGCAATATTCAGCTTCAGCTGCTACGTTCACATTTTGACAAATCAGAAAATAGTACTGTTACTCTACCTGACGCTTTGAAATTTGTGTCAAAACAGTCGGTGCTAGAACGAGCACTGTTCTCTGAGGTCGTTTTGTTGTTAAATATTTTGTTATTAATGCCTGCTACTAATGTTACCAGTGAAAGGACTTTCTCGGCGCTCAGAAGAATAAAAACATAACTGAGATCGACAATGTCTTAAGTACGTTTGAACAATCTAAGTAATGGTGTTACATATTCATAAATACAGGACAGATTCACTAAACTTACGTGTAATTGCCGATCAGTTCATTACCACCAGAGAACGACGGCGATGTGCAAAAAGCAATTATTGTTGACTCGCAATGTACAATTCTTCCATCATGGCATCGATTGTTATTTAAGCTTATACCATTGTGAGATTTATGTTAAACAATAATCCACGTACTGTAATACTTATTGTATTTGTTTATTTATAATTTTCAGATAAAAATGCATCTAAAGAATATAAAAACATCAGTTATTGTTTATTTTTCATTTGCCAAATTACGTGTATTCAATTTTTTATGTACACCTGTCCGTCCATTATGCAAACCTTAAATTTCACCCTAAAAACTTACGACACACTAAAATCTGTAAAAAATCGTTGACATATTACTATAACATGTACTAGCGACAGGCTGTAAACTGTGCCAAATATACGGGAAAACGCCCCTGAGAGCATCCTAGAATAAAAAAATTTCCGGGGGAGCATGCCCCCGTACCCCCCTAGTTCTGGCTTAAACCTACCAAATTAGCCGCACCAATCATAAAATCGTGACGACGGGCCTGTATACACATTCTCAGCTTTAGAGTTAGAGACTGAGATGTGTTTAAATGTTTGATGTTACTCTATCCAAATCGCTTTTTGGGTAAAAAGAGAAAATATTTGTTGTATTAACTTTGACATTGTTGTCAATTTAATTGATAATATATATGCCACAATACATATATCTGTTTTTCAATCAGATTTGTTTGATGTAGCCTTTTTTCATTATCCTTTTTTATTACTTACTCTGCCAAATTTTACATTGTTGTAACATACTGACAATATTATCTTTTTTGCTTATTTATCATGATTATGTGCTGATTTTTGATGGTTTAATTGGTCAATATGTAAAAAATGCTGAATAAGCAATTTATTTATTTATTAATGGATTTTATTTTATATTCTCTTTTGATACCTAGTACTGCAACAGGTTATTGTCTATATCATTGTAAATTCAGAACATGTGCTTTTTTGGATATGTACAGAGCTCCAGATAGCGTGCGTATAAGCGTAAAATACGCATGGAAAATCTAAAATACGCATCACTTTCAAAATTCGTGCGTCAAAGTTACGCACAACAAAATGAAAATACGCTTGTATGTCAAAATTTAAGCGTAAAAAAATAGAAGTGTAAACATTTGATATTCAGATAGAGGATGTTTTGAGCATAAAAATACAATATATTTCCATTTTATTGCATTAAAACTAAAAGTTCTGTTGTCAAAAACGCATGTTTAAAACGAAAGTAGCAGGAAGTACAGAAGGGAGGTAACTCCCGTAGATCAACCTGTGAAATTGTTGATATAAATTTTTGCCAGATAATCATCGTAGGAGTTAACAGTATTAAGTTTGTTTAGGCATCTATTGACATGCTTATATGTCTCAATAAAAACAAAAATATATTTTAATTTCTTTCACTTTTGTTGTTGAAACAAAATAATATGTTTTTCACCTGCAGTTTTGTACTCAATATTTTCGTACCCAGTCTACAGTTATGGACAATTTTCTCTCAGAGTGAGACCAATACTTTTTATAAGGAAAGCTTGTCCATATAGCGATAAAAAATCTTGTTTTTATTTTCTTTAATTCTAATTTCAACTATAATTGTTCAAACTGGAGCATATGATAAGCTACATGCCAACAGAAATAAAGAAAGAAAAATATTGACTCCTAGAAAATATATTTATTTCAGGGCTTCCAATAGTGGAAGTTTGGGAGTCATTTACTCCTTCATTTTGGCATGTGACTTCCGAAAATCTAATACTTTTCCTTCTTTACCAATATAATGTGACTTCCAATATCAGAGATTTTGAAGTCTTTGACTTCCAAATTTTGAAAATGGAAGCCCTGATAATTTTGCTGTTTATCCTAAACTTGAGTTCCAGTATACTTTGGAAGTCTGACTTTACAGGGCACGTTTTGTATTGCTTCACATTGAATCAGTATTTTATTTTTAAAGGTTTTTCTAAAAAAAGAAAATAAACAAACAAATAAACAAAAACAATAAGTTTAATTTGTTTATAAAAAATGCAAAATGCTTTTTTGACAGATTTTACCCCTTAAGTTTTTCAAATTTTACATTTTACCCCTCACTCTAAATTTTGAGGGGTAAAAACCCCTTGGCCAAAAAAATTATCTGGAGCTCTGTATGTAGCACCAACTATAAACATGTAAAATTGACTTAGACTTTACACAAGTTGCTTCGTACTGGTTCTTTCCATAAATGGATTCAAGAATGTTTCAATATTTTATAACCTTATTGCTTCCATCACAATCAAGCTAAAATAAATTTGTATAAACTATAAACTAAATATTTCTCTTCAGATTTCTTTTTATAAAGCATGATTTTTAACGTTCTCTTACTTTGTAACTGACAAAATTTTATATAGGGTGTGAAAGTGTATACAAATGTATAAATGAAGAATCTATTATTTATTTAACAAATTAATATTAATTTTTTATATTTTGTGTAGATTACATGTATGTTAACTTTCTTGTCATTTTAAAGTTTTTAGTGTGACAGCAGCCTTTTAAGTGTAGAAGCTAGAAAGTTTATCTTGAAACTTAGTATAGAGACCATAATTACAGGTGACCATCCAAGGCCAAACATGAATTTTTCTTGCATATCAAACTGTATCATTTCCTGTTTGCACTGGTGCATTATCAGGGGTTTCTCATCTAAGGCCCATAGCTATCATGAATTTTGACAGCTTTTGTGAACTTTTATGTTAAATTTTGCATAGAACATCAATGTTCAAATTATTGTAGGTATTCACATGAATCTTACAAGTTATGTCTTTTGGATTATCATTGAGGTCACTTTTTGAAAAAGTCTGGGAAATTGGTGATCTCTCAGAAGCATTAAAAAAAACAGGATTTATTACATAAAAATTGCAGACTGAGAAATAATAAAGAGGTGTAATATCTCTCATGCCCCCTTGTAACGGCTTGAACAGAAACCAATTTTCAACACTTATGTTGCAATCAATGACCCTTAAGGACCAGAAAAACTGAAGTGAAGTATTGGGCAACATTTTACAGTTGCCACCTGACACCTGTTGCTGTTAAGTATAAACATTTGGAAAAGGGTCATTTCTCAGAAGCATTAAAAACAGCAGAATTACATGAAAATTGCATTAATACCTATTAGGCTGATATGTTGGATTTTGACTTGATGTGAACTTACATAAATCCCTGGTCTCTTTCCACGACTAACTTTGTCATGTATATTGGTTAATTACTAAATTATGCAGGCTCTTGTTTTACTTTCATGCAGCAAGCCTAATAACAGTTTTTGTTGAAATGCACCATTGGGATAATAGGTGCAAGATGTTTAAATATCAAGAAATTATTTTTAGAATAAGATGCATTCTATAGAATGGATAAAAAAATTATCATATGATGTTAGTTTACAGATAATTTCTTGCATTTACTATGTTACTATGTTGCAACCATACTGAAAACAATGTTTTAGGTTTAGCTAAGTGCTTTGAGGTAACTTTAAAGATACAAATTCTGTCTCTTTAGCCAATTTTTTTATAATTTTTAAGGATGAGGCTGCAATGAAAATTACTTAGTATTAAAGTCCACATTTAATAAATGAAGTTTTGATGAATATTTATTTTTTTAAAAAGGTTGACATTTTATTTATTGATTAGAACTTTTTATGAGTATTAACCATTACTGAATTATTTGTTTAACTTAATCTGATTATAACTGTTTACAGATTTAACTTGTTCAACACTTTTTGACAAAGATTATGGACTGGTCAAGTTCCTCAGTAAAGCAGTTACAAATGATGAGGTATTATATTTTTATGTTATATTAGGTTAGTTTGTACATAAATTATATCAACTTAAGTTTTTATTTTAACTCATTTTTTGTCTGCAGCGTATAAAATAACTACATATTCTCAAAATGTTGCTGCAATGCAATTGGATTAAATTCTCTGTCAATACATGTCTTTTAGTTTGTGATAAAGATTTTAGAATACTTCTTATGAATATTAACATGAATATTTATCTTAATTGTTATCTTAATTGAAGTGAATGTAAAGCTGATACATAAAATGATGGAAGTTTTTTGTATTAGCTTCAGGCTTGTAAGGCTAGAATATTGGAGTTTTTGGCTGAGTTCCTGGAAAAAGTTGGAAAACGAATTCTGCCCTATGCTGTAGACATCAAGGTAATATACATGTGGCTAAACGTGGCTTATTTTGTGGGATAATGTAATGTAAAAAAGACATTTAGAAATTATAAACAACAATTAATGGTATGTTATATTCCGCCTTTTCTGTAGTAAATTTTGATAAGTAACTATAAATCTGTCCTGATTTTGATCAGTCCATTTATTAAATGGTATTCTGAGTGTAAAAGTTCTGAAACTGAGAAGTAAACAGTATAGCATTCAAGTCAGACTGAAGGAATATGTGGGTAGAACTGGCTGTATACAAGTGGTATAGGGAAGGTTTTATAGGCACTAGTATTCAGAGATAAGCCAGATATGATAATATTTCAGGATGTTTGTGTGTCATTATTCAGCAGGGACAGATACGCAAAGGTTAAGAATGCATCAATGCCAGTACTCAGTAAGGTAAGTGTAGCTGCATATATAGATAATGATATGTATGTTTTGGGTTATGTCTTTAATTCTTAATATCTTGTCACTTCTGTTAAAATATATATTATAATATCTATTTTCTGAATTGTGAATAATGTTGAACTTAAACCCAAAATTAGAAACTGACATTTTATTTTTTGCTTGAAGTGTGTTGATATTTTATAGAAATGCTTTTAACATGTATTCCTGCTTTGCCTTATTTTGTAAGATAAAATGATTCAATATTTTGTTTCTTTAGTTACTGGAGCTTACAGTTGGATCCATGTTGGGTAAAGACTTACAAATTGAAAAACTTATTGATAAATTCTTCAATGAGTTGACAAAGGCTTCAAAAGTTACTCCAACAGGTAAATTACTTTTGTGATTTTTAGCTCGACTATTCGATAAGAATAAGTAGAGCTAGTGTAGTCACCCGAGCGTCGGCGTCTGCGTCGGCGTAACCACTTATGTTAAAGTTTTTGTAATAGTTCAAATATTTTCAAAGTCCATTGATATATGGCTTTGAAACTTTGCACACTTGTTCACCATCATGACCCCAACCTGTAGACAGGAGGAGGTAACTCTATCAAGCATTTTGACAGAATTATGCCCCTTTTTCGACTTAGAATTTACGTTAAAGTTTTTGTAATAGTTCAAATATTTTCAAAGTCCATTGACATATGGCTTTGAAACTTTGCACACTTGTTCACCATCATGACCCCAACCTGTAGACAGGAGGAGGTAACTCTTTCAAGCATTTTGACAGAATTGTGCCCCTTTTTCGACTTAGAATTTACGTTAAAGTTTTTGTAATAGTTCAAATATTTTCAAAGTCCATTGACATATGGCTTTGAAACTTTGCACACTTGTTCACCATCATGACCCCAACCTGTAAACAGGAGGAGGTAACTGTATCAAGCATTTTTTTTACTATCAAGCACTGAGAATAGTCGAGCGTTGCTGTCCTACTGACAGCTCTTGTTTTGTGTAAGACTTAGTTGTTTTTTTAGCTCCACTTGTTGGTGTTAGTGTTGGTCAACCTTTTCATTTTGGCTCATTTTCTCAGAAATCATCAAATCAATTCAAACTTTGTATATTTTTTCATTATTAAAATTTGATGCCATGTCATTAGTGCAAGTAATGCTGAAAATTCTTTTTTGTACCCTTCAGTTTCTTTTTCGTCTGACAGTAATAAAACATGTTTGGATATATTTTGTTATGTTAAGACTAGTACTGGTGTAGTTTTCAGGAACATTTGAGTTGTCGCTGATAAACTAGCTCACAAAAAATCTTTAACTTTGAGATGAAAAAATCTTGATTTTTGTTTCAGTTAAAGAGAAGATCTACATTTTACTGGGTGTGATAGCTGAGTTTTACCCAGAATACATGACAAAGTATGCTGAAAGGTTAACAGGAGTATATATAGGTGCCCTTAAAACTGAGGTAAATCTACATTTTAATGAAAAAAATTTTGTGATTAAAATACCTTGCATCTCAATACTTATGTGTACACATACATGCATAACACAGAGGCATTGTTAGGAAAATAAAAGTTTATTTAGAAACTTATTATATAACTGACCCACTTTGCTCAGTCATCATTATCCTGTTTTTGATTTGATCATTCCATAGTTTTAAGTAATTCACTATTAAAATACTTTTTCTATAATAACCTATAGCTCTTCAGCGCTTCTTATGTAAAATTCTTCCAAGTATAATTTCCAATAACCGTAAATTATACCATACCCAGACTATGGTATAATTTTCAGTTTTGAAGATCGAAGGAGTAAGTGTTTCTGGGCAGAGCTATAGGTTAAAACAGATACACCATTGGTGCGTTGACGATTTCTGGGTTTGCGTAAATTATACCATAATCCCGTGACCTTTCTTATGCAACCTCACTCGACTTCGTCTCGTGAGGTCAAGGCATAAGAAAGGTCACGTGATTATGGTATAATTTACGCAAACCCAGAAATCGTCAACGCAGCAATGGTATATCTATTACATAGAATTCATTACGTTAGTAAAGTAAGATGTAATTTTTAGATGAACAGTAAAACTAGAAAACCAGAGTTGTCTATCATATCTGGATGTTTAGAGGGTCTTAACAGTAGCCTGGTCAACTTTACAGAATCTGCAGAGGAAGGTTAGTCAAACATTTACAATAGTAATAGTAATAGTTTATTTCTTGACTGTGATCCCTCTAAATGTAAATTTTTATATATGAAGTAACTGTACTTTTAAAAAAGCAATATTAAAAGAATTGAACTCCGTAAAAACATAAATTTGTTGTGCTCTAAAATCAGAAAGATATCCCAAAAATATATACTCAGAATTAAAAAAAAATAAAAATTTAGTGTGATTCTTTGCCAGATTTGATTTAAAATTGTTTCAAATGCTTTTTCAACTTTTCATTCTTTTTTCATAATTAAAATAATTATTTGGGAAAAAAAACGGACTGAGCAAATTATCTGAAATTTTGCACAGAAGTTATTGGTCAACATCTTCATCAAATCTTATACAAATCTTTAAATGATATGAACCGCGTCACGACAAAACCAACATAATGGGTTTGCGACCAGCATGGATTCAGACCAGCCTGCGCATGAAATAGAGTTGGTAAGCGAACAGCTTGAATCCTGATCAGACTGCGTGGATGCGCAGGCTGGTCTGGATCCATGCTGGTCGCAAACACATTATGTTGGTTTTGTTGTGACGCGGTTCATATATTTCCAGTCCTGTCATGTTTAAAACCTCAGTGGAATCCTTTAAGTGGCTGTTTTTTTGTTCAATCTCTTGGTTTAAAAAGATGTATTGTCTGATAAAATGTATATTTTGTGTATATTTATCTCCATGTGTCTGCAACCAGTTCTTAACATATTCTTTGCTATGATTTATACTATATGTAGTAAATAGATTCAACATGTTGTGGGTTGTTTAAAGCTCACCTGTCACAAAGTGACAAGGTGAAAGAATATAATTCCATGCAGAACTGCTTGCCATGGCAACCGAAAGAAAAAACTTTAAAAATCTTCTTTCAAAAAAACCCAAAGAGCAAGAGCTTACATATTTGGCATGAAAGATCTTTTCACCAAGGGGTCATTGATTTTTTTCTAATACACATGTATGTATACATGCATCTTAGTAGCAACCATTAATGTTTTTACACATGCACTATTTCAGATACAAATATGAACTTTGTGATATCAGATTAAGATTTAGATCTTATATCTTCTTTTGTTTATACAATATATCTTGTTCTTTTCATGAAGTGTTTTTTAGCTCACCTGAGCTTGCTCAGGGTGAGCTTTTAGGATCGGTGAATGTCCGTCGTACGTCGTACCTCCACAATTGCTTGTGAACACTCTAGCGGTCGCATTTTTGCGTCAATCATCATCAAACTTGGTCAGGATGCTTATCTAGTTGAAAGCTCAGATGAGTTCGAACATGGCTCATCTCGGATGAAAAACTAGGTCACAAGAGCTAAAAATAGAAAAACCTTGTGAACACTCTAGAGGTCACATTTTTGACCCAATCATCATCAAACTTGGTCAGGATGTTTGTCTAGGTGATAGCTCCGATGAGTTCGAACATGGGTCATCTCGGATTTAAAAGTAGGTCACAGGAGCTATAAATAGTAAAACCTTGTGAACACTCTAGTGGTCACATTTTTTAACCAATCATCATCAAACTTGGTCAGAATGCTTGTTTAGATAATAGCTCGGATAAGTTTGAATACGGGTCATCTCGGATGAAAAACTAGGTCACCGGAGCTATAAATAGAAATACCTTGTTAACACTCTAGCGGTCACATTTTTGCATCAATCATCATCAAACTTGGTCAGGATACTTATCTAGTTAATAGCTTGGATGAGTTCGAACATGGGTCATCTCGGATGAAAAAGTAGGTCACCGGAGCTAAAAATTGAAAAACCTTGTTAACACTCTAGCGGTCACATTTTTGCATCAATCATCATCAAACTTGGTCAAGATGCTTGTCTAGGTGATAGCTCGGATGAGTTCGAACATGTGTCATCTCGGATGAAAAAGTAGGTCACCGGAGCTAAAAATAGAAAAACCTTGTTAACACTCTAGTGGTCACATTTTTGCATCAGTCATCATCAAACTTGGTCAAGATGTTTGTCTAGGTGATAGCTCAGATGAGTTTGAACATGGGTCATCTCGGATGAAAAAGTAGGTCACCGGAGCTAAAAATAGAAAAACCTTGTTAACACTCTAGCGGTCACATTTTTGCATCAATCATCATCAAACTTGATCAAGATGCTTGTCTAGGTGATAGCTCAGATGAGTTCGAACGTGGGTCATCTCGGATGAAAAACTAGGTCACAGGAGCTAAAAATAGAAAAACCTTGTTAACACTCTAGTGGTCACAATTTTGACTCAGTTGTCATCAAACTTGGTCAGGAATTGCTGGGAATAAATCGAACATGGGACATCTCGGATGAAAAACTAGGTCACAGGAGCTAAAAATAGAAAAATCTGGTTAAAACTCTAGTGGCTACTGTTGTGATCCAAATATTCTGTTAATTGGTCTGAAAGTTTGTTTTGATGATTTCTAAGTCAAGATTGAACATGGGTCATCTTGGATGAAAAACTAGGTCACACCGCCCAAATATGGAAAAACCTTGTTAACATTCTAGTGGTCACATTTTCGACTCAATTATCATCAAACTTGGTCAGGATGCTTGTCTAGGTAATTGCTTGGATGAGTTTGAAATCGCATGTGAAACTAGGTCACTGGAGCTAAAAATAGAAAAATCTTGTTAACACTCTAGTTGCTACTGTTTTGATCCAAGTATCCTGGAAATTGGTCTGAAAGTTTGTTTTGATGATTTCTAGGTCAAGTTTGAATATGTGTCACCTGGGTAAAAAACTAGGTCGCACTGCTCAAATATGGATTATCCTTGTTAACACTGTAGTGGTCACATTTTTGACTCACCTGGCATGAGACTTGGTCAGAATACATGTCTAGGTAATTGTTTGGATGAGTTTGATAAGTCAGGTGAGCGATCTAGGGCCATCATGGCCCTCTTGTATATTCAGGTGAGCAATTTCAGGGCCATCATGGTCCTCTTGTTTAATTTTTTACTGCAGGATCAAAGAATTCATATGAGATTTTCAAGTATACTAGGAGTGCTATAGACCCAAAGATAGAGTTAACAAGATATGATATGCCAAGAGCTGGGCTCAAGCTGTTTGCCCGTCATGCTTCACAGTTTAACCAATACCTTATAGAAGATTTTGAAGTAACTGAATTAGTATTTTGTTTAACTGTTTGCATTTTATCTAGTTTCTTCTGTTATGTTATACAGTTTGCAGCGGCTGAAGTAGTTTTGACTATTATATTTATGTATTGTTTAATGAAGAAAATATATATGGTATAATGTGTTAGACATTAAAATTTTATTTCATATTTTATTCATTGGTTTAAGCACTTTTTTAGCTTGACTATTCAAAGAATAGGGAAAACTATGATACTTGCCCGGACATCAACATCACACTTTGGTTAAGTTTTTGCATGCAAGTTGGTATCTCCAAAACAACTGAAGGGAATGGGTTTAAACTTCATACACTTATTTGAGAGCAAAAAAGGAGGTCACTATCCAAGGCTCATAACTTTAACATGGAGTTTGACAGAATTATTGCCCTATACTAAAACAATTATACATTATCAAGGCCAGGCATTGAGAACAGTAAAGCATGCTGTCCTTGTTTTATTTCGGGGTATTTATTGCTGCTCTGAACATCATTGAACTCACTTAGGTTGCCTATAAATTTTACAATACATTTTAAAAAAAGATATTGATTTAAGTTATGCTGTAGTTTATTTTTCATATTATTTTATTTCTAAAAAAAATCAAAATCAGTATGTAATTACATTTTTCTTGTGATTCTAAAATTTCTGTTATTATACCCCCGCACAACAAAGTTGTAAGGGGGGTATACTGGAATCAGCTTGTCCGTCCGGCCGTCCGGCTGTCCGGCCGTCCGTCGGTTTTTTCTTGTCCGCCCAATAACTTAAGATATCTTTGACCCTTAGTCTTCATATTTGGCATGGAGGTTAGTCATGATTAGTAGATGACCCCTATTGATTTTGAGGTCACTAGGTCAAAGGTCAAGGTCACAGGGGCCTTGACTTCAAAAAGCTTGTCCGCCCAATAACTTAAGATTCCTTTGACCTACAGTCGTCATATTTGGCATGGAGGTTAGTCATTATTAGTATATGACCCCTATTGATTTTGAGGTCACCAGGTCAAAGGTCAAGGTCACAGGGGCCTTGACTTCAAAAAGCTTGTCCGCCCAATAACTTAAGATTCCTTTGACCTACAGTCGTCATATTTGGCATGGAGGTTAGTCATGATTTGTAGATGACCCCTATTAATTTTGAGGTCATCAGGTCAAAGGTCAAGGTCACAGGGGCCTTGACTTCAAAAAGTTTGTCTGCCCAATAACTGAAGATTCCTTTGACCCATAGTCTTCATATTTGGCATGGAGGTTAGTCATGATTAGTAGATGACCCCTATTGACTTTGAGGTCACCAGGTCAAAGGTCACAGGGGCCTTGACTTCAAAAAGCTTGTCCGCCAAATAACTTAAGATTCCTTTGACCCACAGTCTTCATATTTGGCATGGAGGTTAGTCATGATTAGTAGATGACCCCTAATGATTTTGAGGTCACCAGGTCAAAGGTCAAGGTCACAGGGGCCTTGACTTCTAAAAGCTTGTCCGCCCTATAACTTAAGATTCCTTTGACCCACAGTCTTCATGTTTGGCATGGAGGTTAGTCATGATTAGTAGATGACCCCTATTGATTTTGTGGTCACCAGGTCAAAGGTCAAGGTCACAGGGACTTTGACTTCAAAAAGTTTGTCTGCCCAATAACTTTAGATTCCTTTGACCCACAGTCTTCATATTTGGCATGGATGTTGATCATGATTAGTAGATGACCCCTTGTGATTTTGAGGTCACTGGATCAAAGGTCAAGGTCATAGGGACTTTGACTTCAAAAAGTTTGTCCACCTATTTACTTAAGATTCCTTTGACCCACAGTCTTCATATTTGGCATGAATGTTGATCATCACTATAAGGTGACCCCTATTGACTTTGAGGTCACTGGGTCAAAGGTCAAGGTCACAGGGACCTTGACAAAAAAAGCTTTTCTTCTCAATTGCTAAAGAATGTCCTGTCCGCAATGTATTGATTTTGACATTTTCACATTTGAAGCTTGTAGAATACATAACTTAGCAATGCACTGGCTTAGTTACCTCAGATTTGGCAGGGAGGTTGTCCTTGAGCCTAAATGGCCACTGTTGATTCTGACAAAGTGGTATGCGGGGGTATTCACGCCAAGATAGTGGCAGTTCTAGTTTAGATTTAATACATGTACAGTAAAAACCCTCAATTAAGACCACGGTCGGGACTGGACAAAAGTGGTCTTAATTGCGGGGTGGTCTTAATTGTGGAAATTCTTATCATTGCTAACATACTTTATGACCATGGTCTATTTTAGTCATTTTGTATGAACAAACAATATGTATCCTAATCTGCAAATACAATATAAAAGTATGTTATAATGTTACATCTAATGGGAAGAAAACATATTTCTGAAGAAATTAAATATTAAATTCTCGTTGTTCTGATTTCAATATTAATTATTATATGATGTATATTATTCACATATCATATATGACATTATTCCTTCACAAAATAAATGTGATAAAATCAACATTAAACCACTCTACAATATACTTTCTGACCTTATTTCATTTAATATCCCTTAAATAACAGTTTTTGACACCTTGTGTAATCAAGTGTCATGCCTAAGAGCAATCAAGCATATAATAAAAACATAACAACAAATTGAAGATCTAGGAAGGTGTTGATTTTAATATCAGTGGTCTCAATAGTGAGGTCAAATAAAGAAAATAACAAAGAATTGGACTGAATTTGGTGGTCTTAAAAGTGGATAAGTGAGGTGGTCTTAATTCTGAATCATGTAAACATTGACATAAAGAACAGAAAATTCCGTTCTTTTAAAAAGTGGTCTTAATAGCGGGGTGGTCTTAATTCCGGCGTGGTCTTAAGTAGGGTTTCTACTGTATAAAGTAATATTTGGTCTGAATGTTCTCTCATACATGTATGTATATATTTTAGAACATCTACAACAAGATGTCATACTGGAGTCACCATAAGAATAACGAGATGTTGTTACTAGGAATGAGAGCCATTGAAGCATTTCTAACTCAGGTCAGTGATTTCTATCTATTTCATCATACCTAACTTTGGTCAATGTTTTTTTTATCTATTTCATCATATCTAACTCTGGTCAATGTTTTTTATCTATTTCATCATACCTAACACTGGTCAGTGATTTTTATCTATTTCATCATATCTTACTCTGGTCAATGTTTTTTTTTTTATCTATTTCATCATACCTAACTCTGGTCAATGTTTTTTTATCTATTTCATCATACCTAACTCTTGTCAGTGATTTTTGTATACATTGCTTGCAATATGTATACAGAGTTATAAGCTATATCTCCGCAATCGTTACAGGTTTAGTCGTTTCCGAACACCATCCACCATAAAAGCCGCTATAGAAACTAGTTCTTCATTCTGCAGTTGCGTTACATTCCGACTACACATCATTAAAATACTGTTTGCAAAGTTGTTTTAATGCTTTGAAAGTTCCAAATCGTTCATTTTCATGCGCTTGCTAGTATGAATGAATACATCGTAAGTCAGAATTATATAAATGGGACGAAACATTTCAGATAGATATTTAATCAAATAAAATTCCTGATTTACATTTATGCAATAAAATCGGCCTAAAATGTTTTACAAAATGAGTATGGAGCTCTGTAACAAAATATACCAGCGTATACCGGAAGTTTTTTTAATTTTAAAAACCTGGCAATTATCATGGCTTCTAAAAATAGAAATTTCGTAAGCTAATCTTTTGAATACCTTTTTTACACATGATTTCCTTTCACTTTTGTATGCCTTCGATTTTTGAAAAGAAATATGTTTCGAAATTCAGCGTAGATTGCCTGATTCAGTATGGGTAAAAATAAAGATTCGGCCACTCAACCATTCGACCCATAACAATTTGTCGATTGACGATTAAGCCAGAGCATGGAGCTAAATATAGGCATATGTGGCCAGATTCGACAATAAGAAATAATCATTTGAATTTTAACTGTAAATCAGTGTAAGCATCAAGAAATAAATACCTTAAATCTATGTTCAGAAAATAGGAATTATTTTAATCTGCTTATATTAATTGGTGCATGGAATTGCCAAAAAACACCAAAAAACCAAAAAACACCAAAAAATACCGAAAAACACTTAAAATACAAAGAAATATTAAGGCTGTGATTAAATTAAGCAATATAAACACTTTTTGATGGTTATTTGATGAAATGGGTTAAATAATATCAGTTTTAAATCGATAATATATCATAAAATACGCTGATAAAAGTATTTGCTGAGCCTGCGTTGCACATAGAAAAGCCGAAAAACACATGCAACAGGCCTTTAAATGATTAAAATTTACTTTCTTTCTGCAACCAGTGTAAATTAGAGAATGATTCTATTCCATATTTAATGTGATATGAAAGTGTTTTTCGGCAACATAACAGTCTAGCGTCATAAACATGGAAAGCCGAAAAACACATTTTTACGGGCGATAAAATAGTCATAATTAAAACAAGAGCTGCAATTTTTATTTTTATAAATACGGTATGAAAGTGTTTTTCGGCTACGTAACGGTCTAGTGTCAAAAACATGGAAAAGCCAAAAAACTCATTTTACTGGCTATGAAATGGACATTTTTAAAATAAGAACTATTAAATAAATTTTCCGACCGTCTAAATGAATGATTATAACATTATATTTGTCAGCAATGTAAAATATCAGTGATATGTTTGTAATAAACATTGTATGAAAGTGTTTTTCCGCTGTGTTACTGCCTAGCGTCAAAAACGTAGAAAAGCCAAAAAAAACCAAACACATTTTACTTGCGATAAAATAGATATATTTAAAATAAGTGCTGCTAAATACATTTTTCAACCGTTTAAATGAATAACTATTACATAAATTTCATTACCTTTATAAAATGTCAGTTATTTTTTGTATAAAATACAGTATGAAAAACTAGTGTTTTTTCGGCTATGTAACAGTCAGCTAGCGTTAAAAACATGGGAAAGTCAAAAACCACATTGGACGCGCGATAAGAAAGGTATATGAATAAAATTACCCATAAAATTAGACTTTTCAATCGTTTAAATAATTAACTTTTCCTTTTTATTTGTTTATAGTAAAAAATAATCTAGCAGTCGTTTTATATTTATATGCTATATGAACTTGCGTAGTTTCAATAGAGTAAAGAACATATATAGAAAAGCAATAATTTATTTCTGATATAATGGCTACACATCATCTAAATCATTACGCAGTATTCATTTTTATTATCTTATTATTTATTTCAGTGGTGAAACTTATAGGTTGGCTCAGGAAGAGCTTTTAGATTGTTGAATGTCGGTCATCCATCTTATGTCAACTGTGGTCTGTCCACATGTAGCATCGTTGGATACCCACGGCCGAACCATTTACATTTATCAGTTATGTCATGTTAAATGTTAATCAACCATTTATATCCGATGATGACATTAAGTTGTTAACACTCTGATGGTCATTTAGTTTGTTAAAACTCTTGCGTGTTGCTATTTATAGAATTGCGTGTTACTATTTATAGAATTGCGTGTTTCTATTTATAGAATTGCGTGGTTCTATTTATAGAATTGCATGTTTCTATTTATAGAATTGCATATTACTATTTATAGAATTGCGTGTTACTATTTATAGAATTGCGTGTTACTATTTAAAGAATTGCGTGTTTCTATTTATAGAATTGCGTGTTTCTATTTACAGCATTGCGTGTTTCTATTTATAGAATTGCGTGTTAGTATTTATAGAATTGCGTGTTTCTATTAATAGAATTGCGTGTTACTATTTATAGAATTGCGTGTTTCTATTTATAGAATTGCGTGTTTCTATTCATAGAATTGCATGTTTCTATTGATAGAATTGCATGTTTCTATTTATAGAATTGCGTGTTTCTATTGATAGAATTTCGTGTTTCTATTCATATATATATATACAAAATAGATAACCAAAACTAATGTGACAAGACAGACCAACTAAATTTATAAAAAGGAAACGTTAAGATATGTTCAAACCTTTCTATGTTTGCTTTTAGAAAAAGTAAAAAGTCGAGCGTTGCCGTCGCCCGGTGGTTGCTCTTGTTATCTATTTCATCATACCTAACTCTGGTCAATGCTATTTAGCTCAGCTGTCACAAAGTGACATGGTGAGCTTTTGTGATCGCTTTTCGTCCGGCGTCCGTCCGGTGTCCGTAAACTTTTACTTTAAACGACATCTCCTTATAAACCACTTAGCCAATTTCATCCAAACTTCACAGGAATGTTCCTTTGGTAGTCAACTTTAAAAATTGTTGGAAGAATTTAATTCCTAGCAGAACTCTGGTTGCCATGGCAACCAAGAGAAAAAACTTTAAATATCTTCTTTTATAAAACCGCAAGAGCTAGAGCTTAAATATTTGGAATGAAACATCACCTACTCAGTGTCTACCAAGTTTGTTCAAATAAATGACCTGGGGTAAAAATTGACCCCGCCTCGGGGGGTCATTGATTTTCCTTATTTGTATAAAGTAAAAACCTAAAATAACTTCTTTCTGAAAACCATAAGAGCTAGAGCTTAAATATTTGGCATGAAACATCATCTAGTCAGTGTCTACCAAGTTTGTTCAAATAAATGCCCTGGGGTTAAAATTAGGCCGGCTAGGGGGGGTCATTGATTTTGTATATAGTTAAAACTTAAAATAATTTCTTTTATAAAACCGCAAGAGCTAGAGCTTAAATGTTTGGCATGAAACATCACCTAGTTTGGCATGAAACATCACCTAGTCAGTGTCTACCAAGTTTGTTCAAATAAATGCCCTGGGGTCAAAATTAGCCCCGCCCCGGGGGGTCATTGATTTTTCTTATTTGTATCTAGTAAAAACTTAATTATAACTGGTACAACAAAACTTGTTTCTTTCTCAAATCTGTATGAAGACACTTGTTTTCAGACACTATAAACACAAACTAATTCTGCTTTATAAAATGTTCAATCGCCTATCTCCACAATATCTATCTTCCATAGTTCCAAACACAGTAGGACAAACTTCAGTATACAACTTACGAAATGCAAGTAACACTAGAAATATTTTCTGTCAAACTCAACTTTATTAAAATTCATTCTTACCATCTTCGATTTAAGACTGGAATGATATCCCTGTCAAAATAAGAAATGCACCATCGCTTGCAATTTTCAAAAAAAGACTAAATGAAGATGTCCAAAAAGTTCCAGCTCACTATTATATAGGTGAAAGAAGTTATCAAATAATACATACACGATTAAGAACACATTGCAGCTCTCTGAAAGAACATCTGTTTTTTTTCAAAAAAACATAATAGACAGCCCTTTTTGTATATGTGGTGAAATAGAAAATACAGAACACTATTTCCTCCGCTGCCCCATGTATCAAGATGACCGCACTGTCCTTATAAACAATGTAAGTCAAATCACAACTGTAACATTGAATACTTTACTATACGGCGATAATTCACTTACCGATGCTCAAAACGAAACAATTATATTACATATACATAAATATATACAAAAAACAAAAAGATTTGATACATGATAATATTCGTTTAAAAAGAAAAAGGTCCTCCAACTCCATAGTAGTAAAGTGGCTTTCTTTCTTTGTCTTGTTCCTTATCTCTTCTTCTCTTCTAGTATTACTTCTCCTCCAATGTGCATGTTTTAATAATTAAATTTCTCAACATATTAGTTTAATTAACCAATCACTAAACTAAGCAATATATCCCTATAAAAATGAATTCATACTTGTGTTTATACCTCTAATCTAACAGCAATGTATCTTAAATATAGTTCATGAATACTTGACATAAACATAGTATGTATAGTAAGAAAGCAAGAACAAGTCAATATGATATGTATAGTTTAGTTTAGATATTTATATTTTGTTACCATTTATTTCAAATTTGTTAAATACTGATTACGGAGAGAGTTTTCAAAAAAGCTTTACAAGCTTCCTACTCAATCCGTAAATTTTATTTTATGTAATTTATTATGTAAATGTGTGGATTATCAATAAAATATTGTTATACTAAAAATATTGTTTAAACTAAAAACTTAAAAAATCTTCTTTTAAAAACCCCAAATAGTTACAGCTTAGATATTAAGCATGAAACATCTTCTAGTGAATGTCTACCAAGTTTGTTCAAATAAAAGCCCTGGGGTAAAAATTGGCCCCGCCCCAGGGGGTCATTGATTTTCATTATTTTGTATATAGTAAAAACTTAAAAAATCTTCTTTTAAGAACCAAAAGAGCTAGAGTTTAGATTCTAAGAATGAAATATTTTCTAGTTAGTGTCTACCAAGTTTGTTTAAATAAAAGCCCTGTGGTTAAAATTGGTCCCTCCGGGGGGTAGGGGGCGGTATCATTGTTTTTTTCCTATATGTATATAGTAAAAACTTTAAAAATCTTATAAAAACCGCAAAGAGTTAGAGCTTAGATATTTATCATGAAACATCTTCTAATGGCTGCCTACCAAGTTTGTTCAAATAAAAGTCCCTGGTTTAAAATTGGCATTGGCCCAGGGGCCTATATACAGGTTTTCATGGCCCTCTTGTTATCTAAGTTTATTGGCTAACCAGTAAGCCAGAAAGGAGCTTACATATATGGATGTTTGCTACATTGTTCCTTGCCCTTTGTTGAAGAGAAAGCATGTAGCACTTTAATGCTTGTTGAGGTCTGTTTTCTTGTTCCATACATTGCCCTAAAATGTTGAGAGCTGTTTCTCTATGTCCAAGATTTTCATCTGTTTCTATGATTCTTATAAGTTTACAAAGTGCTTGTTGTTGATATTGATGTCTTTGTAGATGACGATAGATCTTGTATTGTAGGAAATACAGGAGAGGTAGAGAATCAACTACAGCGCAGTCCATCCAACTGTCCTTCATTTCATGTCTGTGTATCATGTCATCTTGTGTAGATCTGAACATTTCATATTGTAGTTCATGAGGAACACAGTTGATCTCTTCCTGTATAAATCTGACACAAAATGATGTTATATATTTTATACAGTCCTCACTTTGTTCACTACATACCCTTATGAATTCTGCTGTTATTGCTTCTTTGGGCTGATAATGACAGGCACAGATAGGTAAAACAGGATAGGAAAAGTATTGTTGTTCTATGTGTCTCAGAATTTGTTCAGCTCTCTCAATATCTCCTGTACTGTAAAATACTGAAGCCAATTTAAGTCTGCTAGATGAGATATCTGAGTTAAAACCAGCTGATAGCCAAACCAATGCTTGAGGTGACACTTGATTATTTTCACCGATGCTGGATGATGCTAGGATTGATCCGTATGTGGTAAAAACGAAAGGTGCTAGAAGCTTGAAGGCAGCATGTTCTAATCTATTACCATTGTAACTGAAGGTCAGTAGTTTATCTACATATTGTTTTATTGTTCTAATGTTTTTATTGAGAAAATGTTCTAAAATATGCATATGCTGATAACTTATGCCATTTGCAAAGTCTATAACAAACGTCGTTACAAGTTTTTGTATTTCAAGAGAAGAAGGAAAATAGTAAACTCCATGTGGTACCCTGTTCAGTTTAACTTGAAGTCTATGACCAAGATCATCAATATCAATACTAAGTAACCGTTGTCTATCATTCTGTATAAAATCACAAATATTTTTTGAAAGTTCATGTTTTGTCTCAGCTGTAAATTGCCCTGCCATCAAATTATTTTCCGGTATAATGAAATGTGAACAACAGTCATTCTGTACACAACTGTGTAATTCCAATAAGCAGTATGTTAAACATGTAAATAAATTGATATCTTTCCATATTCGTGACTCTGTGTTTTCTATACAATGTAATAAAACTGTTTTGCACATGAAACTTGAAATGTTGATTTCATCTTGAGGATTAAGGAAGGACTTAAGAATCATTTTCAATAGTACATAGCACCTTATTTGTGTTATATTTAGATTTAACATACAAAATCTTTCTGCCAATGATGTTGATATTCTCCATTCCTGTTCAGGATATTCACTGACCTTACTTCCAGTTGAAACAACAAAGCACCCAGTACTGGCTGCATATCTTCTCATCTCTTGTGTTGGCCATCTGCCAATACATTGTCTATCTAACCAACCTGATGCTGATTGAGGCCATGATTTACAGGGTAATGCAATTACTATGTCTTTATCACATACTCCTGGTTGTCCTTGTTCAGCAATAGATGGCCCATGCTGCTGCTCAGCACCCTCAAGCAATTCATTTATTCTTGTGTTTTTATACAATATTCTTCCTCTTCTATCAGTAATATGGTGTTCATCAAGATTGACAGTTGCAGGAAGAGGTTCATCATGTCTGAGTAGTTGTAAGAAACAATACCCAGGGGTAGTGTTCTCATCCTGTATCATGAGGTAGTTAAACTTGTCAGGTTCCCACTCTGACCAGTCTTGTATTATATTGAATCTATGCACACAGACTAGTACATCATAGTCTGAATGAAGTCCTATAGTAGTTGTACATTCACTTTGACTTCCTAGAAAATATTCAGTTACATTTAAATCAATTGACCTGTTGGTGATATTACTCATAGTCTCTTCCAGCATGAGTTTTCTTCTCCTTCTCATCACTATTCTTTCATTGACACCAATGTCATGTAAAACCTCTGATAACATCAATGATAAGTTTTCTCTGTAGTCAGGTTCTTGAGACATTCTGTAATATATAACTAATTAGTGAAAGAGAAAATTGTTTCAGTCAGCAGTCAAATTAATTTTATCATATACTTCTACTTGTTACTTATTTGTCCTTTAAGTCCTAGAACAGAACAGAACAAGAGAGCCTGAATCTGTACATTAGGAAACATAAGATATAAAATTTCGGGTAGTTATCAGTTTTCATATTTTT
This sequence comes from Ruditapes philippinarum, assembly GCF_026571515.1. Lineage (NCBI taxonomy): Eukaryota > Metazoa > Mollusca > Bivalvia > Venerida > Veneridae > Ruditapes > Ruditapes philippinarum. The sequence goes on along the minus strand of NW_026865483.1, from coordinate 200,356 downwards.
CTCTATTTGGTTGTGGAATTTTTCTTCTCTATTACATAAATTTGAATATTTGTTTTTTAAATTTCGATATAAGAGAGACACTAAAATTTAACACTCATTCAATTAATCATGTAACACTTTCTTACATAATCCATCCAATATTGATGAAAAATTTTGTATATAAAATAAAATTTTTAACTTACGGTACTTTGATTTTTTTATTTAATTTTCTTAAAAATGATCAAGAGAAAATATTTCTTTTCATTTGACCAGATATGTGGAAACTTTGATTTATATAACACCACAAGATATTGTGAAAAATACAATTTCATTATAATGTAAAAAAAAATTATGTATATTTCTTTTAATTGAAATACAAAATTAATTTAAACAAATATTTACTTTTTTGAGATTGATGAAAGGGAGGAACAAAAATTAAAAACACTGTCTAAAATATTACTTGAACTACTTTCTAACATAATACGTTCTGTATAAATGAGAAATTAAGTATTTAAAATAAAGTTTTAAACTTACTTTGAATGTTGTATTTAACAGTATTTCGTAGAAATAATTTAGGAAAATTAACAATAATCTTGAAAAATATTAACAACAGATATATAGTTTTATAGACATTAACTTCCTTGAAAATTTTTTGAAACAAAAATAAATTCAATTGTAGGATTATATTTACTGGTAAATGAGCACTTGAATAAGTTTTTTATAATATTTCCTTGAAACTTGTAATCATAGGGACAATAAATATGATTAAACTTTTTTCAGATAAATTTCCTGAAAATGGTCTCTCCACAAGTTGAAAGGTTATTTTTTAGTCTGGAAAGAGTTTCCATTCGAGTGTATATTAATGTCCTCTATTTGCAGTGGTAGTGTTACTTACACATAAATACTGAAATATTTTTAGCTCACCTGTCACAGGGTGAGCTTTTGTGATTGCTTTTTGTCCGGCGTCCGTCCGGCCGTAAACTTTAACTTTAACTGACATCTTCTCATAAACCACTAAGCCAATTTCATCCAAACTTCACAGGAATGTTCCTTAGGTTGTCACCTTTAAAAATTGTTCAAAGAATTTAATTCCATGCAGAACTCTGGTTGCCATGGCAACCGAAAGAAAAAACTTTAAATATATTCTTTTAAAAAACCCTAAGGGCTAAAGCTTAGATATTTGGCATGAAATATCTTCTAGTGAGTGTCTACCAAGTTTGTTCAAATAAAAGCCCTGGGGTCAAAATTGGCCCCGCCCCAAGGGGTCATTGATTTTCCTTATTTGTATCTAGTACAATTATTATTTGTGTAAGTAAAAACTTAAAATATCTTCTTTTAGAAAACCAAAAGAGCTAGAGCTAAGATATTTAGCATGAAACATCTTCTAATGAGTGTCTACCAAGTTTGTTCAAGTAAAAGCCCTGGGGTCAAATTTAGCCCAACCCCAGGGGGTCATTGATTTTCCCAATATGCAAATATTAAAAACTAAAAAAATCTTCTTTAAAAGAACTCAAAGAGCTAGAGCTAAGATATTTAGCAGGAAACATGTTCTAATGGGTGTCTACCAAGTTTGTTCAAATGAAAGCCCTGGGGTCAAAATTGGCCCTGCCCCTAGGGTCATTGATTTTCCTTATATTTGTATAGCAAAAACTTAAATCTTCCTTGGAAAAACCCAAATAGCTAGAGTTTAGATATTGAGCATGAAACATCTTCTAGTGAGTGTCTACAAAGTTTGTTCAAATAAAAGCCCTTGGGTCAAAATTGGCCTCGTCCCGGGGGTCATTGGTTTTCCTTATATGTGTATAGCAAAAACTTAAAAATATTCTTTGAAAAAACCAAAATAGCTAGAGTTTAGATATTAAGCATGAAACATCTTTTAGTAAGTGTCTACAAAGTTTGTTCAAATAAAAGCCCTGGGGTCAAAACTGGCCCCGCCCCAGGGGTGTCATTGTTTTTAGCTATATGTGTATAGTAAAAGCTTAAAAAATCTTCTTTTAAAAAACCCAATGAGCTAGAGCTTAGATGTTTAGCATGAAACATGTTCTAATTGGTGTCTACCAAGTTTGTTCAAATAAAAGCCCTGGGGTCAAAATTGGCCCTGCCGGGGAAGGGAGGACATCATTGTTTTTCATTATATGTGTGTAGTAAACACTTAATATCATGAAACATCTTCTAATGGGTGTCTTCCAAGTTTGTTCAAATAAAAGCCCTGGGGTTCGAACTGGAACTGCTCCAGGGGCCTATATACAGGTGAGCGACCTCAGGGCCATCATGGCCCTCTTGTTATCTATTTCATCATATCTAACTCTGGTCAATGTTTTTTATCTATTTCATCATATCTAACTCTGGTCAATGTTTTTTTATGCCTACGGGCATATAGTAATTGAACCGTCCGTCGGTCTGTCTGTACGAGCAAACATTTTGGGTTAAGGGGCTATATAACATTAAAGAGAACAAAAGAGAACAATCCCTTCATTCGGTGATCAAAGGGTTAAGGGGCTAGTAGCCCTTAAGAAAACAAAGAAAATAACAAAGAAAATAGCCCCTAAAGCCAAAATGTTGGTCCGTCCGTCTGTCCGTACTAGGTTAACCTAAAACGGCAAGTTGGATTTTTCTTATGTTCTACCTGTACCAAAAGCTTCTTAGTTTACACACTTACTAATCAATACAAAATACATGATCTGGTCAAGTTACATAACCATGGCTTCCATATTTACCAAGTTATTGCCCTTTTCAGCACTTAGAAAATGAATAATGGTTAACCTAAAACGGCAAGTTGGAAATATCTTAAGTTCTATCTATACTAATGGCTTCATAATTTCCATACTTACTTATCAATACAAATTACATGATATTGCTGAGTTATATAACTGTGTCATCCATATTTCCCAGTTATTTCCCTTTTTTCACTTTGAAAATAGGGCCTTGTCTGGTTAACCTATTCCGGCAAGTTAGATTTATCGTAAATTTCTCTTAATTGCTTAATTTATTTAATGATATCTTGCATATTTGGTAGGTGGATACCTTTAATGGTCCTCTAATTTTTTGTGGAGTAAGTGGTTTCTAGGGTCAAAGTCAAGGTCACTGGTTTAGAAAATAAATTTAAACATTTTTGCTCATACAGCCTTTATTTTTTGGTTGATGTCTTTCATGTTCAATACAAACATGCCAAGGGAGGTCCTTCTTCTTTGGGTATAGTAAGGGGTCATTTAGGTCAAGGTCAATGTCACCAATATCAAGGTCACCAATGTTAAAAATAGATTTTTACAGGTGTATTAACCATATTCTATAGACAGATGTCATTTATAATTGATAGGAACATAAAATTTGATGGAGTTAGTGGTCAGTTGGGTCAAGGTCACCAGTGCTAAAAATAGATTTTTACACTTTTGCCCATACAGGCTTTATTTATTGACAGGTGTATTTCATATTTGATAGGAAGATAACTTGCATGTTATTCCTACTTTGGATGGAGTAAGGGGTCAGTTGGGTCAAGGTCACAAGTGCTAAAAATAGATTTTTACACTTTTGCCCATACAGCCTTTATTTATTGACAGATTTATTTCATATTTCTTTGGAAGATAACTTGCATGGTATTCTTCCTTTGGATGGAGTTAGGGGTCAGTTTGGTCAAGGTCATCAATGCTCAAAATAGATTTTAACATTTTTGCCCATACAGCCTTTATTTATTGATAGGTGTATTTCATATTTGGTAGGAAGATAACTTGCATGATATTCTATAGGTGTAAGTGGTTCAACGTCAAGGGTGCCAAGTATAGATTTCTTACATTTATATATTTTTGATAAAGTTGAATATTTATCAATTCACAAGTCATAGCAATGACTTGGCAACTTATATATTTGACAATTACAAAATGCCATGAATCTGTCAAGCTATATAACTTGTGTTTACAATTTTTTTGCAATGTTTCTGTCCATAACTGAGTGAATGGGTAAACATTTTTTTAAATATTGCTACTGACAAGAATCGGAGCCGGGGGGCATTTGTGTTAAACAAACACGTTCTTGTTTATCTATTTCATCATACCTAACTCTGGTCAGTGATTTTTAACCAGGTTTTCCGAAGGAAAAAACTGGTTATTAGATTGAGGTATGTCGGCGGGCGGATGGGCGGACGGGGTTAACCAGGTTTTCCGAAGGAAAAAACTGGTTATTAGATTGAGGTATGTCGGCGGGCGGATGGGGCGGACGGGCGGGTGGGTGGTCGGGCGGGGGGCGTAAACAATTTCTTCTGTGCGCAACTCCTCCTACATTTCTCAACGGATTTTGACCAAACTTTCACAGAAGCTTTGTCATCAAGTGCCCTGGTGCATATTGTCGGGGTTTTGCCATTGGATAATATTTGACCTAATTATGGCCCTTTGTTGTTTTTTCTTATATAGAATATATAGTGAACAATTTCTTCTGTGCGCAACTCCTCCTACATTTATCAACAGATTTTGACCAAACTTTTACAGAAGCTTTGTCATCAAGTGCCCTGGCACATATTGTCGGGGTTTTGCGATTGGATAATATTTGACCTAATTATGGCCCTTTGTTTTTTTTTTATATAGAATATATAGTGAACAATTTCTTCTGTGCGCAACTCCTCCTACATTTCTCAACGGATTTTGACCAAACTTTCACAGAAGCTTTGTCATCAAGTGCTCTGGCACATATTGTCCGGGTTTTGCGATTGGATAATATTTGACCTAATTATGGCCCTTTGTTTTTTTTCCTTATATAGAATATATAGTGAACAATTTCTTCTGTGCGCGACTCCTCTTACATTTTTCAACGGATTTTGACCAAACTTTCTCAGAAGCTTTGTTATCAAGTGCCCTGGCACATATTATCGGGGTTTTGTGATTGGATAATATTTGACGTAATTATGACCCTTTGTTTTTTTTCCTTATATAGAATATATAGTGAACAATTTCTACAGTGCGCAACTTCTCCTACATTTCTCAACAGATTTTGACCAAACTTTCACAGAAGCTTTGTTATCAAGTGCCCTGGCGCATATTGTCGGGATTTTGTGATTTGGTAATATTTGACCTAATTATGCCCCTTTGTTTTTTTTCCTCAATGTATAATGATCAAATTCTTCTGTGCTGAACTAGTCCTACATTTCTCAACAGATTTTGTTCAAACTTTCACAGAAGCCATATCATCAAGTGCCCTGGCGCATATTGTAGAGGTTTTGTGATTGGATAATTTTTGACCTAATTACGGCCCTTTGTTTTTTTTTCCTTATACAGAAATTATTTTTTCCTTATATATACAGAATATATAGTGAACACTTCTTCTGTGGCAATTCCTCCTACATTATTCATGTTTTACATTGCACATAGTTTATTGCTTGTATTTGTATTTCAAATACAACATATTTATCTACAATGGAGATAATTGAAAACCTGGTTTTGTGGCATTGCCATGTTTCTTGTTATCTATTTCATCATATCTAACTCTGGTCAATGTTTTATCTATTTCATCATATTTAACTCTGGTCAATGCGATTTAATTATATCAGCAACAAATATCTAACTTTGTCTTAATAGCTTTCAAAACCATATGCCCACTTATGCTTGAAATAATGCAGCTAAGGATACCTGAGGTCTTTCTCCAGCAGTAAAGCTAAAAAATTGCCTTATGACTTAAATAAGTAATAGCGTAGCGCCCCGAGTATTAATTAGATTGCCGAGTGTTGTGATGATCTTTCTCTTTTGTTTCATAGTCAAACATAAAAACACATTCCCTATTGTCACAATATGAAACCCCAGAAAAAATGAAACCAATGAACTAGCATCTGAATATGATTTTTCTATCGCTATCCCTTTCTCTGCCATCACAATATGTCAACCCCAGCAAAAATGAGCCAACCAACAGACATGCTCTGGAGTGCGGGTAACTAATACCTGCACTCCAGTTAACGCACTGTGCATGTATATGTATATGATTTAAATGTGACACATTTTCAACAGATAAGGCCCCAAACTATGATACAATTATGTTTTAGGTTGAAGATTATGAACCAGTATTGATATCTAGAAACATGGTTGTAACCCTAATATTATATATAAATGTGTCCAGTATTTTTTTTTCAGTTGAGCATGCTGTGCTGCCTTCTCTGACAGGTCTTTTATTAGTAATTTATCAATGATAGATAGGATTAAACTTTTTATGCCCCCACAATGTGGGAGCATATAGCGTTGCACTTGTCCGTCCGTCCGTCAGTCCGAGCAAACATTTGATTATAATGAGCTTCATTCCGTAGTTAAATAAAGAACAAAAACTCATAAAATTCAAATTAAGAGCTATTTTTTTGTTTTTATGAGCTTATTTTGCTTATGGACGTTGGTACGTCCGTCCGTACGTCCCGAAATCTTGTGAACGCAACTCCTCTTAAACCGGGCGGCAGATTTTGCTTAAACTTACAGGGATGAACAACCTTAATATGTAGATGGTAGTAAAGGAAGGAATTTTTGCTGCAACCAAATTTATCAGAATTATGGCCCTTTGTTGATTTTTTCACTATATACTATGTAGAAATTTTGTGAACGCAACTCCTCTTAAACCTGATGGCAGATGTTACTTAAACTTACAGGGATGAACAACCTTAATATGTAGATGGTAGTAAAGGAAGGAATTTTTGCTGCAACCAAATTTATCAGAATTATGGCCCTTTGTTGATTTTTTCACTATATACTATGTAGAAATTTTGTGAACGCAACTCCTCTTAAACCGGATGGCAGATTTTGCTTAAACTTACAGAGATGAACAACCTTAATATGTACATGGTAGTAAAGGAAGGAATTTTTGCTGGGACCAAATTTAACAGAATTATGGCCCTTTGTTGATTTTTTCACTATATACTATGTAGAAATTTTGTGAACGCAACTCCTTTTAAACCTGATGGCAGACTTTGCTTAAACTTACAGGGATGAACAACCTTAATGTGTAGATGGTAGTAAAGGAAGGAATTTTTGCTGCGACCAAATTTAACAGAATTATGGCCCTTTGTTGATTTTTTCACTATATACTATGTAGAAATTTTGTGAATGCAATTCCTCTTAAACCGGATGGCAGATTTTGCTTTAACTTCCAGGGATGAACAACCTTAATGTGTATATGGTAATAAAGGAAGGAATTTTTGCTGCAACCAAATTTAACAGAATTATGGCCCTTTGTTGATATTTTCATTATATACTATGTAGAAATTTTGTGAACGCAACTCCTCTTAAACCGGATGGCAGATTTTGCTTAAACTTCCAGGGATTAACAACCTTCATGTGTAGATGGTAGTTAAGGAAGGAATTTTTGCTGTGACCAAATTCAACAGAATTATGGCCCTTTGTTGATTTTTTGTTTTCAACTTGTGGCACATGTAGTCCAAAAAATATTTGACCTAGAGTCATAAGATTGACAGAACAGTGGTGTGTGGGGGCATCTGTGTCCTTATGGACACATTTCTAGTTCTAGTTTATTTTGTGCATGATGTTGGCACTTGTTTTACTATCAGACAGATCTACTTCATCTAACAGTTGAAATGACTGTGATATCAGTATAAAGAAATGATGTCTTATTGTATGTATTATGTATTTAAGAATGTTTGATTATTTACATAACAGATATCAGAGATGTTAAAAGAGAAGGCTAAAGGTGGAACTCAAGAAGGTGGAGCTATCTTTAAGGTAGGTCTTATCCTTAACTGTAACATAGTTTGCTTACTTTTTATATGAAAAGAACATTTTGTAATTCTCAATATTGAACACAAGTAACTTAATTTTACTAAATTGCCATTACTCATATCTGTGTTCTACTCTGTCAAATATGCTTCTGTTATTTGAACATACAAGTAAAGCCCTGTAATTTCTGTAATTTAGGGTACACAGATGCCTAACGCTTAAGGTTACTGACTTCAACATTGTTGATTTTAATCCTGCTGAATTTCATGTTTGAAAGCTATTCAGTTAGCTTATGGAAGGTTTATTGTCCTCTGAAATAATGCACGGACATTGGCTATAAGGATGTCAAAGCATGACCTAAAACACATTCACATGTATATCATTGTTCATAAAATATGAATTTTGTTTCAGTACTTTTTCCAACAATTTCGAGAGATCATGCATAATGAGAATGCCACAGCAAAAGAATTATCTTTGGCTATAAAGGGATATGGATTATTAGCTGGGGTATGACAATGACTTTCTAAACTTAAGTAACCACTTAAATTTTACCCAATTTGTTCCAAATCAATTTTTCACTTGAATATTTGATAAGTAGGGAGAGCTCTGATACTCAGGCATCAAGGTTGGTGTCAACGTCACACTTTGGTTAAGTTTTAGCATGCAAGATGATATCTCCAAAACTACTGAGAGCATAATAGTAGGCCCCTCTTTAAGGCCCATAACTCTATCATAGATTTTGACAGAATGTTGGCCTTTTTCGAAGCACTGAGAATAGTTGGGCACACTGTCCCACTGACATCTCTGAATTGTTATTTCATCTAATAAGAATATGTTAAGGGCTTGAGGGGCTGAATTTCATAAATAAGTGCAGTATAGATACAATATTCAGGATTTTTTTTGTATACAGAATGTTAACAATTATGGAACACTGGGTATTTACCTTGTAATTTTTTAAATCATGGTCATAAGTCCCTAAGATAAGAAAATTTTCAGATACCAATTCATATTATGTAATAGTTTTGTCAAAATTAGCACTTTGGAGCATCTAGAGTATTACCACATTGTATTTCAACAAGTTAACTTGTGTTTTAGCCGTGTAGATGTTACATGAAGCCTGCTGATGTACAGTTTATGTTTGCAGAGATGTTAACAAAAACAGAGCAGCAGTTTATGGGGTATGCCTTTTAAATGTATATATCTACTACAAATATCTTTGTTTGAATTTTAAAAAAAGAATACTTCCAAAATACTTGTATGAAAGAAATATGGTATTAAATTGCCTTAAAAGTGAATGGCGCATACACAGAGGCATTGCTATACAGATAGAACCCTACTTAAAATAGCAAAATAATATTTAGTTCTGGAACATTTTGTTCATTTAAGGTACAATATTCATGCATGTTAAATAGCAGATAAAAACTATGTTACAACCCTTTCGAGCATTGACCATAACATTACTGAAACAATATAATTCTAATGTTAATACATGTATTATTAAGAAAAATTCATAAGATATAGTTTTTTACCCGCTAAAGTTTAGTTTCTATTGAAAAATCAAGTAGTTTCTATCGAAAAATCAAGTATATTTCAAGCAAGGTAATTATAGTCTTCTCTTTGTGGAGGTACACTAAATATATGAATTTTATTATTTGCAGACAAACTGATGATCTAGAGAACAAGCTGTATAACCTTGCTAGTTACCTCGAGTCTCTAGCCAGTATTGTACGAGAGATGCCAACTGTGTCAGAGTCATATGCCATGTCCCTCGAGTACCTGATGGTCCTACTTGTAGAGAATATGCCAAACATTCATTACACCAAACATTTCATGTGTCGTAGATCTATACTCTGGCTACTTTTTGCTTTAATTCCAAAAGGAACAACATTTAAACAAGTCCTGTCTGGCTTTGGTAATATGTTTGATATATCGTAAATATATATTTTTTGATAAAGTTGTTTCTTGGCATAGAAATTTATGATTTTAAATATAAACAGACAGAATCTTTAGGTTTGAAGGAAATAGTTTTCTTTTAAATATTAAGAAAATATTTACCTCATTGATGATATATTGTGGGATTTTAGTCTTATGAAGAAGAAAGGATTTTTTTTACATTTTTTGCAATAAATGTTGTTGAAATAGTTTTAATAATTATTATTTTAAGATAATATTACGTTTGTGTTGACAGTGTACCAGAGCTTAATCCGCACATGTTCTCATCTGCCTGTGATTGAGACAGAAAATGAAGGGGAGGTAACTCAAGATGATCCTATGATTAAAAAAATAACATACAAAGATTTCATGGAAACATGGAGTGGATTGCTAGATGCTCCAAATATCAAGGTATAGCTAATTTAGAGGATTATCACATGATGTTTACTTTCAATAAATACTTATAATGTTGATATTTGAATATTTACTCTCTCCAGAGCAAACTTTATTACATATCCAGATGGTTTAGATAAACTTTTTTTATAACAAGTAATTAAAATTTATATATTTTGATGAATTGTAAGCCAATTATTGGTATGGCTAAGGAATTTTTACCATAATAGAGAATTATTTTTAATCAGGGATATGACATTGTAGCATTTACAAATTATGTTACATTATAAGTCTCTCTTTTTCAGGATTTTGCTGCAGCAGATATTAGTTTAGAGACTAGAAGACAGTTGACAGAAGCAATTTATAATGAAATAATAACATCCGTGTTGAAGATTCTTGATAAACTGGATTTAACATCGGATCCAAATGAAAAACCTGAGGTACATGTATTGTCTTTTTAAAATCTATTTTATTATGCTGAACTAGTATCATATACTATGTCAGGAAATTGTGTGAAAACTAAGTGAAATCATTTGAAGGTGTCATTGAGAACTATATCGTAGGTTATAATTCTATAGTTTTAGTACTGATATTTTCTTAAAAGGTCTTTGCATCTTGATATATACATGTATCTTTATCTGCTTGATTTGTAAATAACATTTATTATTCAATAAAAGTTTACTAGCCTGCCCAAAAATGCTTTTTCATTTTATATCTTTTCTAGATTTTTTTTGACATGCAAATGGCAATTACTAAATCAAAGGATAAAATAGATATTTGTACATGTGTTACAGTGACAGCAAATGTTACTTACAACAGTTACTCTATATTAAGCATTGTTTACAGTCAGGGGACTCTCCTACCACAAGTGCTGATGATGACTCAGGTGTAGCAAGTGCTGACCCCCTCCAGGGTGTCCAGGCAAGAAAACCTAAAGATTTCCAAGTGTTTATCAATCTAGTAGACTTCTGTAAAGATCTGTTACCTCATAAACACTATGAGAGGTTTGAACTGTGGGTGTTCCCTTTCACTCATAAGCTCATACTCATGTCCACAGAGTAAGTGTTCTTGTTTCAGTAAATCCATATTTACTACTGTAACTTGTTTGATTAATAACTTCAAAGTATGGATTCTTCCATAAGCTAGCTGGATGGTACCAAAGATGCTACTCAGTTTTCACTTGCATCTGAAAAATGCACATTGGACTATATGAGATTTTGCTCCAAAATTACTATATAACCTTGCCAATCAAAACCTGTACTTCAAAAAATGATACGTTTTGACAAATAAGCTGATCTTTAGGATCAAATATCTTTATCTTTTTAATCTTAAGTCTTTTGAGAGTGCCATATATGAACTTTGGGAAAGATGAGAATAAAATATTTCCTACTGTTTGCCATGGTTTTAGCAATGGGGAAAAAAACTATTCATGAAGGAAGTATATTTATGGTAAACTTTATAAGAAGCTTAAATAACATTCATGATATACTGTACACTTACTTGTAATAATTTTTGTTTTTCGAATAATGTCATATTTTCATCAAAATTGATTAAACTGTTTGTCCTCTGTTTTCAGTAATCCACTGGCGAGCGGTTTCTATAAGCTGCTGTCTGTGTGTATGAAGATTGCCAACAAACTCAACTTCTTTCAGGTATTCTCATCCTTCATATACATTTAATACAGAATATTTTGTTAGATATGTCTGACAGATATGTGTTATAAATAGATATATCTTTTATTGATGCCCATTACATCACTATTACAACCTCTATTTTATTGATCCCTGAAGTAATGCTTGGAATAACTTTGATAATCTTAGGTATGTCTATGTTATAACTGGGCTCTTTGGTGTGCAGACGTGCAAGGTGTAAAATAGTATGTGTACATAGTTTTTAATGGGATAGATAATACAACTTTGACGAAAAACTATTAAATTTTCTTTATTCAACAATCTTTTGTCATGAGTTGCTAAGCAAAGCGGTTTGGAAAAATGTTTAAGTGTTTTATGTACAGTTTGACAGCATTTGGTCACTTAGTAAAATCTGTTGCAGGTGGATAATCATAAACTTAATAGGAATATACTTAAGTAAAACATTCCTATGTCAGGATATGGCAGAAAATACAGATCCATCAGAGGTGAAACGTGAAACAGATTCTATGGATATAGAGACAACAGGATCAGTGGGACAGTCACAAAAATACACATGCTATCTTCTTATCAAGAAATTCTCAAAAGAGGTTGTATTGTGTTCATGAATGATGCGTTTTTAACACTTAACCTGCTGTTATTTTGTAAAGAATTTGCCAAGCATTGAATTTGGAACATTACACTGTTTAAAATTAAAGGGATTTCAATTGTAAAATATAGAAAATGAGCTAGCAACAGTATAGAACTTGATCAAACTGCATTGGATGTGCTGATTTACCTAACGTGTACTGATGGCACAGGTTTATTGGTTCTAGCTGGTTGAAGGTTCAAACTGTATCTGCAATTTATGTTTAAATAGATTGGTTGCATAATTTAATTATAAACATGTTTTGCAGATTAAGGGACTGTTTAAGACCTCATTTTGCATTACAGCACTAATGCTTTGAAGGAATGTAAACTATAAGACTATTAGATTTCCTTCATGGAAAATATAAAACTTGAGATAAAAGATTGAGCGCAAAGAAAACTTTAATGTATATCTATGTAAATACTGTACTATACGATTTTAATAAGCATTTATAAAGCTTTTGTATATCTATGTAAATAGTGTACTATACGATTTTAATGAGCATTTATAAAGCTTTCCCTCCGACATTATCACGCATATATGTAATATTTTAGTATTATATCATAGGTTCTAGTAAGAATGAAGCAGTACAGGGATGAGTTACTGGCAGCTTGTCTTACCTTTATCCTGGCATTACCTAAAGAAGTTATCATAGATCAGATGAGGGATGTTGTCCCTGCTATACAGGTACATACTGTTATATATGATTCAGACAGCATGGCACGCCACATTAAAGGGATAGTTAGAAAACTGGTCAGTCTTGCTATAGTCTAGTGTGACAAGATAAAGTATCATACTAATGTGTCTACAGAGTGATGTTTCAAGGAAGCAGCTCTGTGAAGCTCACTTGTACAAAAAGACTCATTTATTTCATGTCAATGATTATGGATGGAGATGCTAGAAATATCTTTACTACATTCTTAATGTATATGAAAGAAGAAAAATTGAATCTATAATGATAACTAAAAACTTATGTGGCAAATTTTATCCTTCAGTCTGTTTAAATCCTGCCTCATTGTTTTTGTGTATTTATATTTAGGTGACCTTGAACCTTGGTTTAAGTTATTTGCCCTTGGCAATGATTGCTATGGATGCATTAGAACAATGGTCAAGAACTCTACCAGAACATGTGATGTCCTCACACTATACAGAGATACTTCCTTATCTAGACAGCTTTCTGAAAACTTCTGATCAAGGTAAAACTCAATTGCCTTCATAAAGTCATGCCCTTCTTTGAAAAACAAAATATAGCATATAGTTATTTGAAGATTGAATGCATTTGCTTAATCATATTTTTTTTCTTTGATTGAGAAGTTGTTTTGTAAAATAGCTGTTTGATTTTCTTTAATGTGCTGTAATTGTATGTAATGTACAGATGTATATTTTGATTATAAATAATTTACTTTCATTAGTTTCTTATTAAGAAAAGGTAAAAATCATGATATGTTTATTATTAGAGAGGAATTATGTATTTGAAGGAGCTGATGATGTAAATGTTGACTCAAATGTAAGCACAAACAAGAGTAAATCTGGGAAAGGTCGTAAAAAGTTAAGTGTGAGACTGGTCCGTGGCAAGAAGGAATCTTCCATACAGGTAAATCCTTTACACAAATTGAGTGTCAAAATAATGGTAAAGGGATAAAAAATCTTTTCCTTTCAATTACATGTGTGTACCCTTATGACGTTAAATGCAACAGATAAAGAAAATTTTATGATTTAATATATTTTTTTTTTATTGCACACATTTTATATTAAATAAGCAAAATTTAGGTTCTCACCTGTATATAGTGTTCGCATCAAAGTTGTTAAAAGTTGGACACAAGACTGTATATGATAACACTAAGCTAATCATTGTTGTATACTATCTAGAATTATCAGTCACAGTTGGCAGTGATGAAGGAGAGGATAATGAAATATCTCGGCTCACTTGGAGGTAGTGTGAATACTGCTATGTTAGCACATGTAGATGATGATATAGCCAAGACAGCTATAACATGGGACACTCAACAACATCTCAAATTTGATATGCCCTTTGTTGATATGAAACCCACCATTTATTTAGGTAATATAAGCTTACTTAAGTCCAGTTAGTAATGTAATTTAGGTTAATTAGGCTATTCCAGAGGTCAATAATTTTATTCATGACCTTATTTTCATTTTTATGCCCCAACAAAGTGGGGAGCATATAGCGTTACACTTGTTCGTCCGTCCGTACGTCTGTCTGAGCAAACATTTTGGGTTAAGGGGCTATATTACTGTAAAGAGAACAAAAGAGAACAATAGGTTCATTCTGTGATCAAAGGGTTTATGGGCTAGTAGCCCTTAAGAAAACAAAGAAAATAATAAAGAAAATAGCCCCTAAACCCAAAATGTTGGAACGTTCGTACGTACGTACGTCCCGAAATCTTGTGAACACAACTCCTCTTAAACCGGATGGCACATTTTGCTTAAACTTCCAGGGATGAACAACCTTAATGTGTAGATGGTAGTAAAGGAAGAAATTTTTGCTGCGACCAAATTTAACAGAATTATGGCCCTTTCTTGATTTTTTCACTATATACCATATAGAAATTTTGTGAACGCAACTCCTCTTAAACCTGATGGCAGATTTTGCTTAAACTTCCAGGGATGAACAACCTTAATGTGCAGATGAAAGTTTAGGAAGGAATTTTTGCTGCGACCAAATTTAACAGAATTATGGCCCTTTGTTGATTTTTTCACTATATACCATATAGAAATTTTGTGAACGCAACTCCTCTTAAACCGGATGGCAGATTTTAATAAAAAGTTCCACATAAAAATCTTACATACAGATATGCATGCTCTTGTTTACGAGCACATCTGCACAGTTGGGGCATCCGTGTCCTTTGGACACAGTTCTAGTTAGCTCAGTTATTATATCTAAACAATACAAAGAACTATCCTACACACCCGAGAATTAGCTGTAGTTGGTTAAGTTTGCTTTATTGTACAACCACATGTTTTTAATTAATTATATATCTTTTAAACTTAAATAACTTGTTAATGACCATAACCCCTAATTCCAGACAAGAGTACATAACTCTGTTATTGAGTGGTTTGTAACATGTGATACAATTTGTGACCATCACTTCCATCAAGAGTATATAACTCTGTCATAAATTTTGGGATAATTATGTCTCTTTATTGACTTAATGTTTTTACAACCTTTTCTTAGTCCACTTATATTCAAATATATGTATCCAGAACAGTCAAGCAAATTGTCTTGTGGACAGCTCTTGTATGATATAGATATTAATTCTAAGTTATCACATGTCATCAGACATTGACCAATATTTTGTCAGTACTGAAATCTGGTTTATTTGTTAAAAAAGAAGCAGCAGAACCTAATGAAGTATAACCAATGGTATATGATGTAGTTTTGTCATCCTTTGACTGATGATTATATATAATTATATACGTAGAATAAGATTATATATTTCGTTATATTGCAGACCAGTTTCTGCCTCATGTAACTGAGTTAGCTACGACATCTAGTGATAGACAGACTAAGGTTGCAGCATGTGAGTTGCTCCATTCTCTAGTAATCTACAGTATAGGAAGAGGAGCCCAGCAACCAGGTGCTCGTATTGAGCGGGCATCAATGGCACCACTGTTTAAAAACATTTTCCCTGCCATGTTAAAACTGGCTTGTGATGTGGAACTCGTAAGTTTTATATTGTTTTAAAGAGTTCAGTAACTGTTATTTTATTATACTACATATGTATCTAGTTTATGTCAAATCAACAACATTATGTGGATATTTCTATTCATATCAAGAAACTGAAATGTTTCTGCAATTTTAGAAATCAAATTTTTATGATTTATGTCTATTTTTCTGTATAAGTGAAATAGAGGAGAGCCCTCGATACTGTTGTTATAACTTTTGGCCCATCCCTTATGTGTATCTACATTAATGTATTTATGTATAATTGTGTATTATTGTGAAATTTTATGTAAATATAATAGATAGGACGAATAGATCAAAAACCAACACAAATTTAAATATCAATACATGTTTTGCTTTATTAGCTTTGTCAGTTGATACATAAAGGAAATGGCGTAAACGTACAAAACAGACGTCTATTAATACGCCACATTTGGCGCATAAAAGAAACGTTATGATACTATAATAAAATAAAACGTCTTATTACTGACTGAATGTAATGTAAAGAAATTTGATATTAAGAGGAATACATGTACCATGTTGATTTTTTTCAATAAGTGATATATTTTTTTTACATTTTTTATTCATTTAGGGTATCTTTAAAGAAGGTTATAGTTAAATGTGTTAAATATATATATATTAATGTTATATTTTTGCTATAATTTTTAGGTAGCTAGAGAGTTGTTTGAGCCACTGACAATGCAGATAATTCACTGGTTTACTGGAAGTAAAAAATCTGAAAGTGATGAAACAATGTGTTTGCTTGATGCTATATATGTAAGTTATCATTAGATCAATCATATGTTTGTTGTGACAGTTAGTAAATTTTTAAGAATAGTAAATTGGTGGCTTTTTAAGGGAGACTTATTCAATCTAAATTTCTTTATTTTTCTCTCCAATATAAAGAACCTTTAGTATAAATTTCATTGTGTATTTTGTTATATTGTTCCTTTAATGTATTATATAAGTTTTACAGTAATGTTATAATGGTGTTACAGGATGGCATGATACAACAGAATGACACTGCTCTCAGAGATTTCTGTGCTCGCTGCTTACATGAATTCTTAAAATGGTCAATCAAACAGACCAGCAAAAAGGTTTGTACAATACAATATATGCCTATATTTCTTGTTGTACTGACAAAATATCAGCCTTTATGTTCTATAAAATAGAGAGAGAAAGAAATAATCGACAATTAATTGTTTTGATTATTGAGTTTTTACTTTATATAATTTCTGATTGAAACAGTATGACGATAACTATGTGCTACTGTTACCTTTAGCTATGAAATGACAACATATTATTGTTAATGTTAGAAAATTTTATGCTGTGCCAAAAAAGGTAGAGTAATTTTTTAAATAATTTAAAGCCTAGTAAAAAAAAACAACATTAAGTAAAATTCAGGTTTCATTTTGCACAAAGGAATTTTGATGTGAACGTTGTTTAGCCAATTGCTTAAACTTATAGTTCACATGCTTTTGAACCAATATCAATTGTTTAATTAAGACAATATTTGAATCTGTGCATTTATATTTGATCACTTCTTTTATAGGCATCAGAGACAAACCCTGCCAATGCAAAGTCTGTTTTAAAGAGGCTATTCAGTTACGCCCTCCATCCAAGTCCATTCAAGAGACTTGGTGCAGCTCTCGCATTCAACAACATTTATACAATACTCAGGTATTATTTATTGGTATTATCTCTTAAACTAAATTTTATTTAATTGATAGTCTAACATCGCACAGTTAAGCCTGAGTGATACTAATTTTGTTGTATGAAAATTGTGTTGAAATTTATTCTAGAATTGCTTTTATGCCCTCTTAGGGTAAGGTGAAGGGAGGGGTAAGGTGAAGAGAGTTACAGTCAGTGTTTCACTCATTAAGTTAACAGAATGAGTTTTTTAGCAGATGATTTTCTCAATAATTTTCTACAGTTATATTCCAAAATGTGGATATTTGTTATATTATGTACATTTCCTTTTTTGCTTCTTTAATTTCTCTTTCTAATTAATCTTGTCATTGAATTCATTGATACATCATTGAAACATGTAAGCTAAAACAATCATTGGAATATGTTGCTACATCAGTTTGAAATCAATGCATTAATGATAAAATTGTGACAATTTTCAAAGTGACTGCCAGTGTTTATTAATAACTCTTGTTGTTATTTTTTTCAGAGAAGAAGAACCTCTTGTTAACTTATTCACTTTCCAGCTGCTTGTTCACTTTGTGGAAAGTTTGGCAATAGCTCACAATGATGAAAAATCACTAGGTAAAATTTATATATTTTGAAGACTTGGCAAGATAATATGGAGGTGTCAGATAATGAAAGTACTGCCCATTGATATTTACTTTGATACTTTTCAACTCATAAACACTGACATTTTTCTGACATTTCAAAATTACATTTAGTTCGGATCTATAGAACTATACAGAGGAGTATTGTTTATCCAAACCCATCTAGTTTTAACAGTTAAAACTTTGATACCAAAATATATCATTCTTGAACATTACAAAAGGACTTCATAATGTAAAAAGAGTAACTGTTTTATCTTGATTTTTTTCCCCGATAATTTTCGAACATTTTGGAAGTTTAGCTTTGAAAAGTTCTATGGTTATTTTAATTATGCAGGTACACAGGAGCAGTGTGGCAAAGCTTTGGAACATCTAGAAAAGATAATCAGATATAAAGCTGCCCTACTGAAAGTTCCTAACAAGTCTCGAACTGAACCAAAGTAATTAGGAATATTTTTCTAAATATTTAGCTTTTGAAACTAATTTAGTGATATATTCATATCGTAGATTGTCGCAAAACTTTTCATAGTTTCAGTGGTAATACATGTACTGGGTTTGAATTAATTGTGCATGTTCCTTAATGAGAGAGACAGCTTTTGAAGAACTTTTTATACACGTAAAAAACCTTTTTCCATAAGTGATAATAATTCAATGAACAGTGATGAAACATAAGGAAGTAAGCTAGGGTGGAGAGAAATTCTTGAATATAAAGTTTGAAGAACTTTTACTAATTTAAATTCTTCCACAATAGTCGTAAGTTCTTAACTGCATGAATATATTTGTACAGACATTGGAGCAGTGTAACATTAGAGATAGCAGTACGCTGGGTGACACGACAGTGTGGTAGACCTCAAACTGAATGTAGACATGCATGTATGAAACTATCTTATCAACTGTGTACTTTACTTGGAGGTAAACTGTTATATCAACTCTTAACTGTCAAATCATTTGAGATAAACTGTTATATCAACTCTGAACTGTCAAATCATTGGAGATAAACTGTTATATCAACTCTTAATTGTCAAATCATTTGAGATAAACTGTTATATCAACTCTTAACTATCAAATCATTTGAGATAAACTGTTATATCAACTCTTAACTGTCAAATAATTTGAGATAAACTTATATCAACTCTTAACTGTCAAATCATTTGAGATAAACTGTTATATCAACTCTTTACTATCAAATCAACTCTTTACTGTCATATCAAGTAAAAGTAAATTTTTATATAAATACTTTACTCAGTTTGGAAAAAACCATTGTCTAAACTCATTTTAAACTACTTGAAAGTAAACTTTTATGTTAATTTTGATCTATACTTTGAAGTAAACTCATAAAATTTGTATGCTATGTTGATGTTAAGTATTATTTTGACACTGTACTCTAATTAGAGGTAAATTATTCCATCATTTCTATATGGTTCAAAGCAGTTAACTTATGATTTGGTGGTAAACTTTTATTTTAACTATGTTAGGGATTTTATGATAAACTTGCTCATTTTAAGCAAGATGCATTCTTAGTTTCTTATTTCTTGTTTTTTTTTTATGATTTGTATGTATTTTCCAGGAATCAAGACCCCTGTGAAGTTTTTTCAAGCATGTCTGAAAGGAAAGGGACCTGTATACTGGATAGAAAGGTTATCACTATTAGTCTTTCAATCTGTATATCAATGATATTGGTTTTATGCATTTAGTTGATAACCTGCACAGATTGCATTTTTATGCTCCCCGAAAAAATTTCGGGGGAGCATATAGTCGCCGCCTTGTCCGTCCGTCCGGCTTTCCGTCCATCCGTCCGTCCGTCCCCTTTTCTTGTCCGGGACATAACTTTGAAACAACAAGAGGTATCAACATGAAACTTTGTAGGTAGATAGATCTAATTGAGTAGGTGTGCAGTGCACAAGAACCGTAACTCTACCTTGCCTATTTTTTGAATTATTCCCCTTTGTTTAATTTTACACTTTGAACATTGTCCGGTTCATAACTCTAAAAGTATAAGAGATATCAACATGAAACTTTGTAGGTAGATAGATCTCATTGAGTAGGTGTGCAGTGCACAAGAACCGTAACTCTGCCTTGCCTAATTTTTGAATTATCCCCCTTTGTTTATTTTACACTTTGAACTTTGTCCGGGACATAACTCTAAGACTATAATAGGTATCAACACGAAACTTTGAAGGTAGATAGGTCTCATTGAGTAGGTGTGCAGTGAACAAGAACCGTAACTCTTCCTTGCCTAAGTTTTGAATTATCCCCCTTTGTTTATTTTTACACTTTGAACTTTGTCCGGGACATAACTCTAAATGTATAAGAGGTATCAACATGAAACTTTGTAGGTAGATAGATCTCATTGAGTAGGTGTGCAGTGCTCAAAAACCGTAACTCTGCCTTGCCTTATTTTTGAATTATCCCCCTTTGTTTATTTTACACTTTGAACTTTGTCTGGGACATAACTCTAACACTATAAGTGGTAGCAACATGAAATTTTGTAGGTAGAAAGATGTCATTGAGTAGGTGTGCAGTGCACAAGAACCGTAACTCTGCCTTGCCTAATTTTTGAATAATTCCCCTTTGTTTATTTTTACACTTTGAACTTTGTCCAGGACATAACTGTAAAACTATAAGAGATATCAACATGAAACTTTGTAGGTAGATAGATCTTATTGAGTAGGTGTGCAGTGCACAAGAACCATAACTCTGCCTTGCCTAATTTTTTAATTACCCCCCTTTGTTTATTTTTGAACTTTGAACTTTGTCCAGGACATAACTCTAAAACTATAAGAGGTATCAACATGAAACTTTGTAGGTAGATAGATCTCATTAAGTAGGTTTGCAGTGCACAAGAACTGTAACACTGTCTTGCCTACTTTTAGAGTTATTGCCCTTTGTTTATTTTGACACTTTGAACTTTGTCCGGGACATTACTCTAAAATTATAAGAGATATCTGAACATGAAACTTTGTAGATAGATAGGTCTCATTGGATGGAAGTGCAGTGCTTAAGAATTATTACTCTGCTTTGCCTTATTTTGAAGTAATTGCCCTTTGTTTATTTTTACTTTTTGACTTTTGTCCGGGACATAACTTTAAAACTATTAGAGATATTAACATGAAACTTTGTAGGTAGCTAGATATAATTGGATAGAACTGCAATGCTTAAAGAACCTAAACAAAGCCTGGTCTAATTTTGGAGTTATTGCCCTTTGTTTATTTTTACACTTTGAATTTTACCAGGGACATAACTCTGATATCATCAGGAAACTTTATAGATAGATAGATCTCATTGAATAGAAGTGCAGTGCAAAGAAACATAACTTCTCCTTGCCTAATTTAGGAGTTTTTGCACTTTGTTCATTTTTTTTATACTTTCCTGTGTCCAGAACCTTCTCGGGGAGCATCACCCGGTTCAACCGGTTCTTGTTTTAACATACTGATCAAGTGTTTTTGTGTACCATCAATTCTTAAGTTAAAATTTAAAAATATGTCAATGTTTTAACTGGAGAAATGTTTAATATATCATGTTTGATACAAAGTATAAAAGTAAAAGTTGCTTCATTTATCCATTTATCAATGGCCTGTTACCGTTTTTGTAAACTGCCTAAAAAAAAGATGTTGTCATTTGCTGTCAATCTTTATGTCTGTTATACTGATGTATGTATGTATGTGACATTTACAGATTTGAAGGTGGAGGACATCTAGGTCATGATAAAGTTGGAATAGAGGGGTTCCCTACATTAGTTGATATGTCAGACAAGTTTTCCATGCAGATAACATTATCCTGGTTTGACAATCTGCTGGCTGCACTAGATTGTTATACATGGGTGTTTGGTGAAAGTCTTCTCTCACCTGGAGAACTGTTTCCCAGTAAGCTGGTTTATAATTTATATCTTATTTATAGTTTAAATGTATTCTTAAATTATTCAATATCCTTGATTTATGTTCTAGGTAATTAATTTAAAACTTTTCACAAGTTGTTAAATGGATTCAAATTTATTAACAAAGTTAAATTAAAATAAAACAGCTGGCGATGCAAAGTCTTAACTTGCAAGTCTGTCATGGGTGATTTATATACACTGAATGTGAATTTAGTTACATATTGTCACATACATGTGAAGAACTAGCACTGTCTAAAAGTTAGCAACATCTCTCCAGAATTAATAAAACTACATTATCTTTTTTTCAACATAATTATGCCCCGCCGATGGAATCGGGCGGGGGATATAGTTTTGGCGTTGTCCGTCCGTCCTTCCGTCCGTCCGCACTCACAGGAGAGTAATTATGTGGCTAGAGGGACAATAGGTAACTGTTCTTTCTCTTTGATGTCATTCATTCCGTAATGCTTTTATGTGGCTATTTTCTTTTGTGTGGCTAAAAAGAACAATAGAGTAGCCACATAATTACTGTCCTGTGAGAACATCCGTCCATCCGAATTTCGTTTCTGGAGTAGTTCTCTGCAACTACTGGCTGGAATTCAACAAAACTTTATGGGAATCATCAATATCAAGAAGAGATGCGCATAACTTCGGCTTGTTCCGGTCCGACCCTTGGCCCTTGATTAGTTATGTAGTATGCATATAGAGTAAAAATCGTTTCCGGAGTAGTTCTCTGCAACTACTGGCAGGAATTCAACGAAACTTTATGGGAATCATCAATATCAAGAGGAGATGCGCATATCGTCTGCTTGTTCCGGTCAGACACTTTAACTCAGAGTTATGGCCCTTGATTAGTTATGTAGTATGCATATAGAGTAAAAATCGTTTCTGCACTACTGGCTGGAATTCAACGAAACTTTATGGGAATCATCAATACCAAGAGGAGATGCGCATATCGTCTGCTTGTTCTGGTCAGACACTTTAACTCAGAGTTATGGCCCTTGATTAGTTATGCAGTATGCATATGGAGTAAAAATCGTTTCCGCGCTACTTCTCTGCAACTACTGGCTGGAATTCAACGAAACTCTATGGGAACCTTCAATACCAAGAGGAGATGCGCATATCGTCGGCTTGTTCGGGTCAGACACTTTAACTCAGAGTTATGGCCCTTGATTAGTTATGCAATATGCATATGGAGTAAATATCGTTTCCGGAGTAGTTCTCTGCAACTACTGGCTAGAATTCAACGAAACTTTATGGGAACCTTCAATACCAAGAGGAGATGCGCATATCGTCGGCTTGTTCGGGTCAGACATTTTAACTTAAAGTTATGGCCCTTGATAACTTATGCAGTATACAACCAGAGCAATAATAGTTTCCGTGCTACTTCTCTGTAACTACTGGCTGGAATTCAATGAAACTTTATTAGATACGAAGAGGAAATGTGCATATAGTCGCCTTGTTCCGGTCAGACACTTATAACTCAGATTTATGGCCCTTGATTAGTTATGCAGTATGCATACAACTCATTGGCATTTCCAGATATTACTATTTAACACACAGTTATGGCTATTTTATTGCCCTGAATATTTATCAAGTTCAAAGAATATTACTGTTTATGCCATGATTAATATATAAATAAAGCCTTATGTCTTCAGTTGTTGTGTTAATAATAACCAGTACTCGGCGGGGGATATAAATTCAACGAATTTGCTTGTTCAGTTTTGAAATTTTTTGTATTGCTTAACAATACCTTGGTTTATTTCCTTGTATTAAAACATCATTATCTTATGTATATATTTTTAGAAAAATCAGGAGTTGGGGATGGTAGTCATATATTTGTCTCCCTTGAGTACTTTCTACAGAATATTTCCATGGTTACAATAGAGGATGTAGTGAAGCTATTCCCAACAAAATCAGAGGATGAATATTTTACTCCAAAGGATCGAGATGATTTTAATAGGTACAGACTATTTTTATGAACTTTAGATATTTGATTAACTATGATGGTTTCTCAGATTTTTATCAATAGTATCTTATAATAGATTTTTTCTGTATTCTGTATTTACATTGCCATTTCTATTGTTCTTTAATGTTTAGTCTAAGATCCATCTAGATATTTATGTCACTTCTCAATTTTTTGTTTTGTCAGTTTGTCTGTGCAAGTGTACAGATTATAAGCAACATAATTTATTCATTGATATTTCTTATCACATCTGGTTTGTATTGTTCCTACAGCCAGGATTGAATTATTGTGTGGTGATTATTTAAAAATGCGTTTTTAGTTCTTAAAATACAAATTTCTTGATTAATGCAAATATACATCTTTTTGGCATTAATATGTGAATTGCAAACATTTTGGCCTTCATAATATCTTGGCTTTGATCATCTTTATAAGTTTTACTGCCCAAAAGAGCGAGTTAAATAATATTGTGAATGAATATTGTATTACAATTTGAGAGGAGTACACTATATCTGTGTGTTTAAATCATGCATATGTTTAGGAATTTTATCTCCACTATTCAAGAAATAGAGAGAGATATTGTACTCACCCTGCCATTACATTTTGGTTAAGTTTTGGCATGCATGTTAGTATCTTCAAAACTACTGTAGAAATGGGTTGAAATTTCACACAGTTCTCTGTGTTTATCTTACATGACGGGCATAGTCTCTATAACTCTGAGTTACCTTTTTAACAGACTTAGTGCCTTTCCTTTCTGTCAAGCACTGAGAATAATTGAGCAAACTGTCTTACAGAAGCTCTTGTTAAAGACATGACTTTATCATCGGGAAATATTTTTATTTCATGCTTTTTACAGGGCAAAATGTACAGTTATTATAAGGACATTCAGTTTCCTCACCATCATGTTGGCAAAGTTTGCTAAAGAAACTATTAATGTAAGTTACAATAGTACCTAAATTGAAATAGAAATCATTTACATCAAATTGAATTACATCAGTAAGCTCCCCTCACATAAAAAAAACAACAACCAAAAAAACATCAAATATTCATTGAGAAAAATTTGTTTAGAATGCATGTTTAAATATTTGGAGGGCTTGATTGTAAATAGTAAAAAGAATATCTTTTAAACTTGAAAAATGGTTTTAACATTTTTTATGAAAAAACAATTATTAAAAGATTTTTTCACCTTAGCAACTAAAAAGCCATTATGTACAACTCTGAAATAGTTCTCATTCAAGGACAGTTGATTATATTAAAAAATGAACATATTGAATTAATATTTTTTATCCTAAAAACAACCGAGTTTTACAACCGAGTTTGTGAGATTTTTATTATTGTTTTATTTTATTACTGTATGATTGTTGTAATGAAATAGAAATATTGATCATTTATTATCACAGGTTATGCCCAAGTCAATTTTTGGGAAGGAGTTATGGGAACTGATACTCTGCTGTGTTATCAAACCAGGAAATGTGGGCTTTAATTTAGGAGATGTTGAAATCATGAAAAATCTTCCACAAGAGGTACATACAGCTTTTCTAGCTTTTTTTATAGCTCAGACATGGTGAGCTTTTGTGATCGCTTTTCGTCGGGAGTCCGTCCGGCGTCCGTCAGTCGTCCGTAAACTTTTACTTTAAACGACATCTCCTCATAATTCAATTTCAACAAAACTTCACAGGAATGTTCCTTTGGTAGTCAACTTTAAAAATTGTTCAAAGAATTTAATTCCAAGCAGAACTCTTGTTGCCATGGCAACCAAAAGAAAAAACTTAAAATATATTCTTTTAGGAAACCGATAGAGCTAGAGCTTAAATATTTGGCATGAAACATCATCTAGTCAGTGTCTTCCAAGTTTGTTCAAATAAATGCCCTGGGGTCAAAATTGGCCTCGCCTGAGGGTCATTGATTTTCCTTATTTGTATATAGTAAAAACTTAAAAAAATCTTCTTTTAAAAAGCCCTTATAGCTAGAGCTTAGATATTAAACATGAAACATCTTCTAATGGGTGTCTTCCATGTTTGTTCAAATTAAAGCTCTGGGGTCAAAATTGGCCCCGTCCCAGGAGGTCATTGTTTTTCCCTTTATGTATATAGTAAAAACTTAAAAAATCTTCTTTTAAAAAACCCTAAGAGCTAGAGCTAAGATATTTAGCATGAAACATCTAATGGTGTCTACCATTTTTGTTCAAATAAGGGCCCTGGGGTTAAAATTGGCCCCACCCCGGGGGTCACTGATTTTCCTTATATGTATATATAGTAAAAACTTAAAAAATCTTCTTTTAAAAACCCAAAGAGCTAGAGTTTAGATATTAAGCATGAACTATCTTCTAGTGAGTGACTACCAAGTTTGTTCAAATAAAAGCCCTGGGGACAAAATTGGCCCCGCCCAGAGGGGGGGGGGGGGTCATTGTTTTTCCCTATATATGTATAGTAAAAACTTAAAAAATCTTCTTACAGCTAACACTTAGATATTTACCCTGAAACATCTTCAAATGGGTGTCTACAAAGTTTGTTCAAATAAAAGCCCCTGGGTTAAAATTGGCCCCCTCCTGGGGGCCTATATACAGGTGAGCAATTTCAGGGCCATCATGGCCCACTTGTTTCAGTTTTGAAATAATTTAGCAATTTATCAGTCATAATGATAACAGTATATTGCTGTACAAATATTAGTTATACTCCTGATGTAATTACTAGCTTGTTCACAATTATCTGTTGAGGCAGCAGTGCAGAACGAATGACTTTGAATATAATTTCTTGAACAAAATTGTAACAGATATTTTGTTTGATACAAATTCAATGAGCATAAGTACTAGAATTACATAAAATTTTCTTTATTGAACATTGTTACAAATGATGGTATAGTGTGTTTATTACACAAAGTAATTAAAACAGTAATGCCTCTTTGACGAGGCTTGTGTTTTCTAGATAAATAAAAATACTTGAATACTTATCTATGAAATATTGTAAGCTATGTAGTCACTATCATAGTTTACTTTGTAATAACTTTTGGAGATTTTTCATTCATAGTATGTATAGTAATTTTAGGATAATAATTTTGTATCTTTCAGATATGACAATAATTTTGTCAAATCATTTCTATAGTTGTGAGGTATTATTATCTTCCCAATCTAAGCTTCAAAGCTGCATGTCTTCAGATAAGCCTTAAAGTCTAAAGGAAAAAAAACCTTAAGAAATATGTACTGTGATTTGAGAAAATTAAAAATTTATTCTATTCAAGTAAAACTATAATTATATGTTCCATGCATATGAATGACTGATTCTGCCGTATTTATCACAATATTTCTACTGTGTGACCAACTTAGTAAGAGCTTTTTATGCATATTTTGACATCTATTTGCTAATTTACATGGATTGAAAATTTTTGTGCAATGTGTAAATTCCTTTTTTTTCACTTGAAAATATTTTACTTTTTAATACATTTTCATTTTTTTTTTGAAAATCAGCATTAATCTGGAAGCAACTGTTTTACTTGTATTGTCTGAAAAATTACTTGAAAACAAATATAACGACACCTATAGAATTCTCCACATAATGAAGTTCATAAAGCATTGCTATGATTTTAACAATATATTAATGATGTAATACATGTATGTGGATTAAATGACGATTATTTATAATTACAGCTGATGCAGACTCTACAAGTTTTCTCGAAACAGTTTAAAACACAAATGGTGCAACACTTCACAAAGTCTCTAGCAGGTAACAGGTGAGAACCTCTATTCTAAAACACTTACCTCCTGTGACCGCTTGTGGTTCTGAAGAAAATGGTCATACAATGGGTTGGACTTACCTGTTATGAAGGTATTCAAATGAAAGTAAGCAGAATTTACAAACAACAAAACTTTCAAGGAAAACAAACTGCTAATTTGTTGAGTTGTATATATGATACCTTTTGGGAGACTCGAGGCAGGTATCCGCTGATAGAATTTAGAAATACACTGAAAGTTAGCAACATGGAAGTACAATAACTGATTTGTTCACCATTTTCACATGGTATCTTAAAACTAAACATGTTCATCATGGATAGTAGAATCATTGGAAATACGATATTGAACAGATAGAATACTGGGTGTCGTTTAACTGTCACTTCAAATTGTAGAAAGTGAAACTAATCTTTGATTTTAATATAGCTGATGCTGGGCAAAATCTGGGTATTCAAAATTAGAAATTTGATTTTGATTATATATTATTGTTTCATTTTGGTAATTATTTTACAATTCTATACAATACAATTATACATCAAGCAGAATTGTATATTATGCTGAGTAATGTTTTTTTAGTTTTGGTAACCTATTCTTAAAGGGACTCCACTGAGGTTTAAAAGCTGAAAAACATAACATTTGAATTTCTTACATAAATGAGCTAGGGCACTTTAAACAGAAATATATGCAAAGATAGTTAAGAAATATACTTTAGAATAAATTGAAAATCGTATTTATATGCTTTCTATCCCTGCTTCAACACTAATCAAACTTGGCACAAATGTTGACTGGACCATTGCCCTTGCAACAACATGCTCAGGCTTAAATTTTCTGTTACCATGGCAACGAGGGGACATCTCAAAATTGCCAAAAATCACTATTTTGCGTTGATTTTTTCCATCAAAATTGATTTCAAAGTGCTGCAACTTCTCAATGGATTGAGATAGAGTCAAATGCTTTTCAACGTTGCTTACACGTTACCTTATGATCAATCTGGGGTCATTAATAGCCTCTCACAAGTCCAAAATTTTCTTGGCGATGAAGGTCACACTAACACCTAGAGATTACTACTGTGATTCCTACAACTGAGATTAACATTAAAACTTCATATGATCAAATATTGGATATAGGTAATCCTTTATCAAGCCTGCAGATTAACTTAATCAATCAGTACTAGGGGCCCTTGGACCTATAAATAGAAATACTTGTTAATGTATTCCACTTATGATCTGAACATTAATTATCATAAAACTTTTTGATGCAAAAAAGCAAGAAACAGACAATGAATTTCAAAGAAGCAGAAAAAAACATGACATACCATTCAAGTTATTATACTAGAATTTAACAAAAACAATTATTGGATAAGGAAGAGTTTAACAATAGTAAAAGAATTTCTTAAAATGTTTTGGACCTTTTTTCATTGTATTTGCCTTATATAGATAAAAACATTTTTACACAACAAAAAATCCTAAAGTAATTATTATGCAATAGAAATACATTTGAAATTAAGTGCATCTTTATATATAATTTTCAGATTAAGGTTTGCCCATGTCATAAGTCATGCAACATGTCATAGACATTTGGCATAGTGCCATAGGATGCTTGTTTTTTTTGGCACACAGCTTTTTTTTCCAAAGCCTCATATTTTCTCCTGTAAAACTTGTTAGTCTCAAATTGGCAATTAAAGGTGGTCATTGTCTAATTGATGCCAGATATGGGTTGTCATTTTATATCTGCAGGTTTTCAAGTCAGAAGTTTTAGTTGCTTATTATTTTATTTGATCAGGAACCTGTTGAGGATGTTACCTGTAGCCTTGGATGACAGTTCAGTGGACCATATTAGCATGCAGCAGATATTTTCTGGTTACCTGCT
The DNA here is from genome assembly GCF_026571515.1 of Ruditapes philippinarum. Lineage (NCBI taxonomy): Eukaryota > Metazoa > Mollusca > Bivalvia > Venerida > Veneridae > Ruditapes > Ruditapes philippinarum. The sequence goes on along the minus strand of NW_026865483.1, from coordinate 170,681 downwards.
CCTTCATGATGTAGATATGTTACTGCCTAGCTTACCTCAACAAACTGGAAACAAGTGTGCCATACAGCTGATGGATAATGTGTATCAGGTTATAATTACTTTAATAATAGAACATATATTTAGATGAACTTCAGAATAACTTTCGTGCCAAGCGTATGTTTTATTAAAACTTTTATAAACAAAATTTGTCATGTGTTCTGTAATATTTTAAGGTTGAGTTAATTCTTTGGCACAAACATCTGTGTTGAGATTTTTTTGGTTCTACATCAGCAATAATTCTGTTAAAACATCTTATACAGGTATTTATCAAAAATGTTATAGCAAATTTATTGAAATATATTTATATGTGCTGGCTGAATTTTTGAACTTTGTTACTTTAAAGCAACTCCACTGAGGCCCAAAAGCCTAAAATCCTAGATAGTTAAGAAATATAGTCTAAAATGAATTGAAAGTTGTATTTTTTGTTCTATTCTAAACCCAAATTTGCAAGAAAAGCATGAGTCTAAGGATCTGAATTATTTCCAGCCCCATCATGTCAAAAATCCTAGTGGAGTCATTTAAATGTGTATGGTGTATACAATCTCTTACCAGTTCTGTTTAGGTCATAGATAGTGGCAGGATGTGATGACAAGAAATTGATAATATATTGGATATTTGAAAGATATAAGTAAGGTACTACACAGTTGTAACATAGATATTAACTGTAAGATATATATACATGTAAGACACCTTGCTTTAATTAATGTTTCATTTTTTTTCAGGGTATAGTATCAAAGTCAACTGGTGATCTTACATCAGTGACCTTGACTCCTACAGCACACACACTAGCAAAGGTCATGCTGAAATTAGCTCTTTCCATAGGGATAAAGGTAAAGATAATTTGTTTTAAATTAGCCTTTTACTTGGAAAACATCAAGAAATGTAAAGATGTGATAGGAGAAGTTTATTGTCATGAAGTTTATGTCACCAAAGTGAATTTTTCAAATCAGTTATTTGTGATTTAGCATCTGTTTGCAGATTTGCATGCACATTACTAGCTAAGGTAAATAAGGTGCCTTCTTTAGTGAGTAGTGTTGGGATGCAGTATAAGTTTAATGTCATTTCTTTGCATTACAGTTTTTGCTATATAATTTTGCAGAGTGAGATGGTACTGTCTAACATATTTGATGGAGCTTGGGTTAGTAGAGGTTCTAATAAAGCATCAGAACAAATACATGGTGATCTGTTCTTCTCTACCTTCAAAAGTACAATCTCCTGGTACTGTATACTCCATGCTAGTGAGATTGTACCAGCTGTGGTTGTCAAGGCAAAGTCTGAGCCTAACAGGGTATGTGCTTTGCTCATTGCCACTGTGGACTTCTTGACAAAGGATAGGGATTTGAGGAAAAGGTAAGTGGAAAATTGGTTTAATCAGCAAAGGTTATTTTTTACAATTTATTTTTATATAAAATTATGAGATTGTCACTAATCACAGTAATGATTCAGATGGGGTGTTTTCTATTGCATATGATTGCATAAACCGAATGATCATCTTTGGACTGAAAGTCTGCCATTGTAGTGGGTTACCACATTATAGTTTACTTACATTACAAGTTAACAAAAAATCTTTACAAATATTTTATGGTATCATGATAAATAGATACATCCTTGATAATATACATGAATTTGAAATGCTTTGAATTTACACATTAGTGTCAGTTGTGTATAATTGGAGGACACAAGATACAACAACATTGTTAAAATAACATACATATTTTATTGAATAAAGGATTAAACTACTATTCATGATACCATATGACAATAAAATTAATTTTCAAAGGTTTAATTCATAATTTTAGCAAGACACTCAAACTAATAAATAACCAAGAGAAAAAAAAACATATGATAGGCAAGGAGCTTGTCTGCCCTAACAGATTGATATTAATAGTCTAATAGAGTTTACCTAAAGCCAAGAAAAATATATATTTTGGCTGCAATAGACTGTGTTGCATGTCACTATAATAATTTATATATATAAATTCTTGTTGCCTCCGTGGTCGAGGGGTTAGAGTTGATGACTTCTAATCCAGTTACCTCCCTGGCTTGGGTTCGATCCCCGGGAGATGCTTTGGTAGTTTAGCACGGAGGAAGGTAGTCTAGTACTGGTGTAACTCTCCAGGAATGATGGTTAGGAAACTACCCGCCTATATGACTGAAATACTGTTGGGGAAAAGGCGTAAAATGAAACAAAATAAACAAACAAAAAATTCTTGTTGTCAATGACAAGGTTTTTATAACAAAATGCTTGTAATTTTTATCTATAGCGAAGGCCCCAATGTTTTGAATGCAATATTGACACAGTGGGCATCATTGTCAGGGTGGTGGGGTAAATCCTCTGATACAGATCAACAAAGTATGACACTAATGCTGATCACCAAACTCCTACTGATTGACAGTAAGGTATGTTCGACAAAATTTTTGCTTACATGTATATTTTATGCTTAGCTTTGATTAGAGCATTGAATGTTAAAGCTATGTTAAAGAGCACCAACATGAAAAAAGTTCATCATTTTAGCTCATTCAAAATTTGTGAAATACTTGTTATGGTACATTATCTTTTGAGAAAGAATATATTCGTTGTCATCTTTTAAGACAAGTCTCTGTAGACAGTTTTCATTTTATATTGAATTTTCAGACTTATTTTGTATAACCTGTATTCCATATTTTTCTTGTTTCCAGTTTGTGTCCAGTCCTGACCACAAGTCATTTGACCATGTATTCAACATGTATCAGACATTACTCACTGATACTAGAACCAGCCTGTCTTTCAAGGTATATCTTACTTCAAATAATTCTGTTTTTATGCTTTTCCAAGAAATGGGGGGTTGGGCTTTTACTGTTACCCATGTTGGTGTGTGTTGAAAAAGTATATACTTTGTGTTTAGTTCATTATTTCTGCATGCCTGATGGAATTTCAAAACCAGTTTTTACCCCTGACCACCCTAGTAGACATGTGGGATTTAAAAATCCCGACCCTAGGTATTTTGGGGAAAAATTTACATTTGCTGAAACCCTATCTAAATGCTTTATGAAAAAAAATATATCATAAATGAAAACGAAAATTTTCCCGGAAAAATAAATACAGTTTTTTTGTAAGTAAAAAGTGCAAAATTTCAGGAAGCACATAAATTTTTTGCAGACTTTTTAAAAAAAATACACAAAAAGTTAAAAGTAACAAGAAAAATCTAATACTTATTAATAGGGAAGTACATTGCAAAGGGAATTTCAGTAAAAAGACTCCGTTAAAAGTTTTTAAGTTTTAAAAATCTTTTTACAAAAATATTGTGTATTTTCAGTGTGAGTGTTGGAGCTCCCCTTTCCCTTTTTTGCTAGTGTTCCAGACCCATATACAGCTAAACTCAAGTAAGTCATTCTATATCATACAAAAATGCTACATAAAAATGTTTAAGCAAAAGTTAAAGAAAAATGTAACAGATGATGAAAACATTTCATTCAGTCATAAATTAGGGATTTTATGCTTCTGTCTGTGTGTGGGTCTTAATTCACAACTTCCAAGTTTTCATAATTTCTACTGTTTTAACAGTGTATTAACTCTGTGTTTTAACAATGTATTTCACCTGTTATTGTATATTAAATGTTTGTTTATATACAGGTCAAGTCTAGACAGATTGGTAGCTGACAGTTTTCCATTGAGAAGTTCTGAGTTAACAAAGGGCAGTGCTAAATATAATGATTACATAGCTGCTATTGACAGGGTTTGTAAACCTTATTTGTTTCCATTTATGTAGGATGATCTCAGTCTCACTGAGTTATTGCTCTGCGATAATATTTAATTTTGCTCAGTAGATTTAGATAGCATTTAATGGAGTCGTCCAGCTAAGTTCAATAGAGAGAGCATCAAATTAGTAGTCATAGGGTTGCAGGTTTGATTCTTGGGCAAGCCATAATTTCTCCATGAGAATTTATCTGGGACATCAAGACACATGATCATTTGTCTCTCACTGCTGATTCAGAAATCATGTGCTATTAGTAAGTAGTCCGTCACTTGTGTAGAATTTGGTAATTACTGGTTAGTTATCTGGTGGATGGACAGCCAAGATATGTCCAAATCAATTTGATAAAATCGGTGTAAATACTAATAAAACAAACACATTTGCTGAACAAACTATTAGAAATATAATATAAACAGAGTATTATAAAAGTGTATTATAAGTATAAAAGTTATATTTTTATATGAGATTTTGTATGAACTTATTTAAGGTATTATATTCTTCGTAAAAGCTTTATTTATAACATTTTGGATGCTTGTAGAGATAGTAGGCATGAGTAACATGCCATTAAACATGCTATAAGTACAGAGTCCGGTCTTCATTCTCGTCTGTGTAATCTGACAAGACTCTGTTATGTTAGCTAGTTTATTTAGTTATTATGATACCAAAATAACTCATATTGATTTTGGAAAATTCAAGATCCATTGCAGGACAAACCAATAATACAAAAATTAGTGGATTAAGACATAAACAGATAAGATTCTAATGGATTGATAAACATTATATACAGGGATCAGGTTCTAGCGATCATGGTAGAACAACATAAATTGTATAGGGTTCTTTGCCGGGACAGGGCAATTACTTCAAGCGAAGGGAGGTATTTAAGCAATCTGAGTTTGAGCTGCATGTATCTGTACTTCTAGTCTAATAGTGCTTTGTTTTACTTCCACATGAATTATAGTTATTAAATAAATAATTCACTAACTACCACAGATGAGTGATTGATGTTGTGACTTACAGGTGACTTGTTTACACTATTTCAGATATTGAGTGCCTTCCAACTATCGGGCAGCCTTATGTTGCTGGAATATCTAATCAGTATATTCTGTAGGGAATCCCAACATGTTCATGAAGATGCCATACAAACAGCAATTGCTAAGTTCACTAGAAGGTAAAACCTTTTGAATTGTCATTATCACATTTCTAAAGCATTATAAGAGAGCCATCAACCACTGGAGATCACCACTCAATATCTTTATATATTTAATAACAAGAATGATAACAAACTTAACTTAAGAAATGCAAAACAATATAATGCCCAGTATGTAACAGAATAAAGATCATAATAATGTCATGCATTTATATGTCATAATAATGTTGTAGATGTTTTCCGTTAAAAATAGTCAAGAATGCGAAGATTTCAACACTTTTCTTTATTCTCATTCATAGAATAATATATCAATGTGATACAACAATGCGATTCTCTGAAATTACGTCTTTTTACAGGAAACAAAATAAGACGTTAGGTTTGGCGGAAATAGTGAAGCTATCTTAAATTGAAAGAGTCAAACAATGTCTTTAGTAAATACTATCAGAAAAATCAAACTATGAAAATTATGTGATTATAATAAATAAATTTACAACTAAGAACTATAATTCTTACAAATGCCATGTATGTATACACAGGTTACCCCGTGATAAGCAGAAGACAGCATTAGACGTGCCATATAATATATTTATGAAGATGAGTTATCCCGGTGAAATACGGCGAGCTACAATAGAACGTGTCTGTCTATCCATGTTGAGACTGGTGAACAAATCTGTAGTTGTCGACTTCTTCATAGATCACATTGCACAAATCAGGCAACTTATAGAAGCTAAACTTACTAAGGTAAAAATGTATTATGTACCTTAAGTGTTGAATGTTATACAAACTGTAATTGATTCATGTGTATAACAGTCCATTTTGTATATAGATCCTCATTATTAACAGAATGACAAAGCAATAAGTTACAGTCTGTACTTTTATTTTCCTTAAAGTACAGTTGTTAACAATTTTGTTCAACATTTGATTATTTAAATATTTGCATTTATTATATTAAATTGTAGGTACAATATGATATAAAGCTGACAATATTAAATTGATAATTTTGTTTTTTACAAATACTTTATTTATATTAAAAGTACTGACTGATATACAATAGAAATACCTTAAGAATTGTTAAAGACTAATATTTTGTTGTTATAGAGTTCAGAGGCGATATTAGAGGGTCAGCTGATTACACGTATAGGGTGTTTCCAGATGATGGAGGCTATGTATTCCAGACTTCGTAAAGATGATGTTGTTGGAATGCAGTCAAATATAAACAAGGTGTTCAGTGATGGGTCACCTCAGACAGGCAAAGAATTGACCAGTTTTGTGTCAAAGTAAAGCACTTCTCTTCAATGTTTTTTGAGTTAAAATTGCTTTTGTAATCTAAATTTTAGCAACAGAAACATTTTTTATTAATGCGTCACCTTTTTCAAGGTCATCCTTAAAGGAAATCACTTTATATATACTGGTGATTTTGTATTCCTAACTGCTGTGAAATTTTGACTGCCCATTCTGTTAACATGTAGGCTCTTTGGAAATTTATCACATATTTAAGGTCTTAAACTTTATCTTTGCTGTACTAACTACACTGCAGCCCTGATATAACGCCCTGGTTATAACACTTATCTCAGTATAACGCTCATAGGCTTATAAAAAAAAAATTTCATTCATAATTATAACACACTGTATCCGATATAAGTATTAGATATAACGCTTGTTCAATGTGACAAATACAATAAACAATGTAATCATGACACTTAATGTCAGAAAAGCATGCACAGGTAAGCGTTAATTCTGCTCTTTTGTTGATTTACCTGTTGAAAAGTCGGGCATCAAATTGTAAACGAAACTTGGAAATAAATTGTGTAACTAAAGGACACAACTTAAGCTGGAAGCTTTCACTACAATTGTTACTGTTTACATTTGTTATTTATGTTTTTCTTTCGAAAGTTTTCTGTTTCTTTTCAATATAATTAATGTAATTTAATGATTTAATATATGTTTACATTACTAAATTGTTTTAAAAAAAAAAAAATTGATATTCACTGAACAGTAAGTAAAAATCGCAATCGTTATATGTATCAGCGGTGGGTGGGGTGATGTGGTAATTTCGCGATTAGCGTTATAAACAGTCTCCTTATAACATGGTGTTGAGACCTTGGACTCCAACACTAGCGTTATAAAGGGGCTGCAGTGTACTTACATTTTAACTTAACCGATTGGATTATTGCTTTGAAGCCTGCCATACTTGTTTTTATCCATCACCTTCACCTGCAATTTTGCTCACAAGTTATTAGTAAAGACCTACATCAAGTGGAACATAAATCTCTGATAATTATTTCCAGTCCTGTCATGTCAAAAAACCTGAGTGGAGTCTCTTTAATACTCTTGTCATTGATTTTGACATAATTAGGCCCCTTTTTCGATCCACAAGTTTTCAAAGACCTGTTCTTATTATGCTGTTACTTACTAATAATCTGAGTATTTTGTCTTACAGTCAGTTCTTGTTTCTCATTTGTTCTTAAGGAAAGATTGCATTTGTTATTTAATGATTGCAGACAAGCTCATGAAGCAAAAGGTGAGGATATACGAGGGGAGACAACTCTGTTAGAATTAAGAAGACAGTATCATTGTACAGCCTATAATCTCATGTGTGCATTTATATCATGTACTCAGACTGACCAGAAATTCTACACAGCTTTCTTGTTTGAGGAGAAAGAAAATAAGGTAATGTATGGTGTGAACTAAATGTTCCCCTATATCCTGTCATGCATACAGTCAGTAAGATTGTTTGACAGTTTCTAATGTAACTGGAACATTGAATGTGAAAAAATTAAGATTCTTAATATTGAATTGCTGCTATGTAAAACTTCTGTACTTCTTTACATGTTTTCACTTCTTGCCTTTCTGTATGGAATGGCCAGGTTTATTATGCTCCCCGAAAAATTTCGGGGAAGCATATACTGCAACCCAACGAATATTCGCGACCAATTAATATTCGCTTTATTCGCGGATGGCCACGAAGCGCGAATATTTGTTTGCGCGAATAAGTCCGCACGATTTTGCGAATAAATTGGAGTTTTAGACCTTGTTCATGCAAAGCTACTTGACCGGATATATTCGAATTTTACGGGCACCTGTTAGGAAGTAAAATGTTATGAATATTGCCATAAAGCAATAAAAACACAAACTAAGTAAAGTACTACTATTTTATAAATATCAAAATAACTTGTCTAACTATGTCAATATAGCAATCAAAATAAACATCCACATTTTAATACAATTCATGAAATACTTGTAGGCCTATTGTCAATCACGTTCCGTATAGGGTACTATACGGAGCATGTGTCAGTTTTAAAATGTTTGAATAAATCGTTTGACAAAACTGGGAAAACTATCGAGCATCACAAAAGGCTATTGTTTTTTGGATCCTATAAAATAATTGTTTGAGTGAATTGTTAAGACAAAGGTGGTATAAACCTATCGAGCATCACAAAAGGATATTGGGTGTACATAATTACAAACAGTGAAATACAAGATGGTTTCATACTATAGTCTGTCCCATTAAAAATGGAAATGAACTTTTGCCTCGTGTGAATTAACAAAACGAGGTTAAATAAAAATTAAACTATTTTGGTAAACTAAAAAAAAGTCACCCTCGAGATTTTTCAGGATTTTTCTCTAAAGTGTCTACTTTTCTTGTTAAAGCAAATTTTGATTTCTCTATGGCAAATCTCTGTTGTTTATTTTCCGTAGCCATTGCCGAAGTACTCTTCATTTGAAGATGAACGGGAGAAAGCACGTGTTATGTTTCTAAAATATACATGAGGTTCTCGGGGTCGTTTCATGATTATTTTACAAAGCTGGATCTACAAGATGTAACAGTTTAGTTGCAATGCATGATGGAAAACTTTAAAAAAAATGGAAAAAAAAAGCAACACAAAAACACCGTGTCACACGGAGTAGGAAAAGAAATTGCACTTACTTTTAAGCTGAATAGAATCCCTATGAATTTCGAAATATATCTTATATGAACGTCACCACAAATTCGCATTCTGAAGATTCCTTCATTGCAAGTTTCTATCCAGTTCCGTAGCTTCAAAACTCCTGAATGACATGACTCATACACTTATGATGATCCAGATTTGTTAAACTGTTAATAATCCGTCTCTTTATTAAATTATTGTTAAATTTGTGGAGTTATCTGGGTTAGCAAATGAAATATGTAAATGAAACACATCATAATTCAGCATGTTCCAAATCCATAATTCAAGAACGGTCCATAAATTTTAGTTGTTAACATCACAATGACAATGTTCAACTCTTGAAAATGGATTCCTGACGAAAAAAAACTTTATTACGTCAACAACAATTTACGAAATATATGACGTAACAAAAATGCCTCGCGCTTCCAGTTGCGGCATTGACAGAGGGCGGTTTGGCCAATGTAACCTCAAACAAATAATTTCAAGCGTTGAGATAAATATGCCTTGATTGCATTTTAAATAATTTTTGTAGACCCAAATTTTGCAACTTAACTGTAAAAATTACACCTTCAATTCATAATTATATTAATAATAAAACTTTCGATAACATTTAAATATTTTTAAACTCACTTAATGACATGAATCTAGATAACAGTACAATACTTCTTCCATTAATTACATATAACATTCGTTTTGATTTTATGTTTTTAAACTATTTTATATATTTCTCAGAAATGATTTCCCTACATATTATCCCTTATTATTAAAGACTTCTGTTAATCCTACTCTTTAAGTTACAAAATATACAATACGCATTTTTTTTTATGCCGCGAAAAATATGCTAGATCAATTGTTTTTTCACTGAATCTTTTCAAATTTTAGGAAGGCTAAAATTATTGAGGTTCTCTTTGACTCTACCTCCCCTTCATATTAACATAATAATTATATGTAACACTTTGAGTCTGCAATAAAAACCGCACTTATTGTCGCTTATTGAACACTCCAATTCAAACTTATTTTTAATAATATCAAATCACTGTCGGTATTTCTGGACATTTTGTTGAATTGTGAGACGGAAAGATAAATCTGTATTTACGAGCTTAAAGTGTATAGGCCTACGTTTGATTGCTCAAACTAGAAAGCGTGATATTATATTCTTATAATTAACAATTTCCTCGGGCGCGAGTCTGTGTTCTCTCGTTAGCGAGGGGGTAAGTTAAAGAAGACACTGTGGTAACAAGCAAACCAATGCTGAACGTATAGTGAATCAGTTCTCTTTTCTATATATTTCTTGTCAGATTTGCATGATAATGTATTATTTGTTGGCGATTTCTTGTGAAGGAAAGGTTTAGCACACAAACATCGCACCCGAAATAAGAAGGGTAACATATTTTGTATCTCATCGAACCTGGTCAATTCTAATTATTTTTGAATAGACGTGACACATATTAATGGACAGAATTCAGACAACTACAGAATTATGTAAATTAAACATTAATTAGCGAATAACCATTTTATAGTCTTCTAGCTAGTGTTCCCGCTCCCCTTCGACGCGTTGCGGTATTCAAGATACGAGCTTGATTGAAAAGCTATCTAATCAAATCACTTCATTGTTCTTTTTCTCTTAAAAAAATATAAAAATACGACAGTATGTCATGGTAATTATAGAAATATTTGTGTGTTAGAATTAATAAAGCGGTAACTGATATTTTCACTTCAAATAATGTTGATTATTTTAAATAATGGTTTGCTAGTAAAATTGTCTTTTTTGACACCAACTTTGTTTTCATTTTTCATTTTAATGAGAACATTTAGCTATTGATCAGTAAGTAATTAAGAATAATCATTTTTTGTATAATAACCGAGTACATTTCACGCTAATTGTGAGACGAACCCTAAATGACGTCTATATGGGCGCCGCCATTTTGAAATGGACGTCACGTCAGGTTACAACGTAAGTCAACGGGGAAAAATATAATTTTAACATTTCGACCATATTAATGACTTTATGAAAAAAATGAAAAACATGCCTAGAGATATTGACGCCAGGGTTAACATGACATTAATTTAAATGATTTTACTATTATATTAAATAAAAAATGGAATGTTCAAATTTGATGGGACAGACTATAGTATCGTTTTTTACCCGTCAAACTTAACAGCCTGTATAGCTCAGTTGGTCAGATTGCGGACTCATATAACATAATTTTCTCGGCGTGGGATCGATCCCTGATTGGAGATTTGGTGATAAAATTTTCAAATACAGCTTCGTTTGCCGCTTTAATCATTTTTAGCTCGACTTTTCTATGAAAAGGGGAGCTATCCTACTCGCCCCGGCGTCGGCGTCGGCGTTAGCGTCGGCGTTGGCGTCACACCTTGGTTAAGTTTTTCGTACCACCCCACTTTATTTCAGAAGTATTACAAGTATGGCTTTGAAACTTACCATACTTGTTCACCATCATAACCTCCATCTACAGACAAGAGTACATAACTCTGTCAAGGTTTTTGACAGAATTATGGCCCTTTTTTGACTTAGAAAGTGTATTGAGCTTGGTTAAGTTTTTTGTACCACCTCACTTTATTTCAAAACCATTGGAGGTATTGCTTTGAAACTGACCATACTTGTTTACCATCACGACCTTCATCAACAGACAAGAGGACATAACTCTGTCAAGGTTTTTGACAGAATTATGCCCCTTTTTGACTTAGAAAATACATTGAATATGGGTAAAATCCACTTATTGCCTTAACCCTTTGAGATATTGCTTTGAAACTTTTAATGCTATTTCACATCATTACCCCCATCTGTACGCAAGAGAAGGTAACTCTGTCAAGGATTTGTTTTAAAAATTAAGGCCTTTTATCGACTTAGAATCTTGGTTAAGTTTTTAGTACCAGTCCACTTTTTGACTGAACTGTTTGAGATATTAATTTGAAAGTTGGAATACTTGTTTACAATCATGATTCCCAAACATGTCCAGGAGAAGGTAATTCTGTCAAAGATTTTATTTGAATTATGGCCCTTAACTGTCAATGTTTTGTATTATAGGCAAGCACTAAAAAACTTTGCTGCAGTGTTCAAGGGTATCACACAATTCAGTAAAATAATTCTTCACTAAATATCTTAATGCTCATGGCCATTGTTCACTTTAAAAATACAGAGATTCTTGTATTGCCTTTTACTGCAAAAACTTTTTTTATTGGCAAGCAATAAAAAAGTCGAGCGCGCTGTCTTACGGACAGCTCTTGTTTTTTCTGGTGTGCTTTCCAGATCATGATCAGGCAAAAACGATGCCGAAACATCCCTGCATTCTGAGGGTTTATTTTTTATCAACCACCCTTTTAACGACATGTTTAGAAATGAAGACGAACGATGCGTACATGTACATATATAGAGAAAATGTTTTGCTGAATTGTGATCACAATTCACTTACCAATACAAAATAAGGCTAGCGTATTGTTAATCCCATTTAAGACACCGATAATGACCTCAATTATTGAAGATTAATAGTCGGCTAATGGATTTTACGGCCCCATCGGACTTTCCAATCCGCAAATAATTCCAATCGGAAATCCAGAAAACGCGAAAATTAATATTCGCGAATATGTCCGACCTCGGCAAAACACGAAAATTTGTATTCACGAATATAAATTGGGTTACAGAAGTCGTCGGGTTGTCCGTCAGACAGTACGTCCCGAATTCGTGTCCGGCCCATAACTTTGTTATTTCAGGGCTGCCGATTTTCCGCGGATTTCGTGAGCTCCTGGGTCATTTTTGAGATCGATGTAAATTCGACAAAGACAATAAGTTCATTTGTCATATTTTATACAGTACCCAAAAACTGGCACGCTTCGGCTTTTATCGTTACGCTAGCCGCCTATGGTACGTCTGTAAGCGCTTTTCTCATTGGTCAAATGGAGTCTTTTCCGGCATTCTATTTTAGAATAACCAATCAAATTACAGTTTACATTGTCACTCTTGTCTGTTGTCAAAATGCGTCCAAATGTCGCATATTTGTTTTGAGGGCTGATGAAAACCTGAAGTCCAACTAAAGTGTCTCTGAATGGCTTTAAAGGCAACCAAGGAAGTCAAATTTAGAGTCCAGGAAATTGATTTTTTAGGGCATACCAAATCATCAGAATCCAGGAGCTTTCGGGGGCTTCGCCCCCTGGGCGCCCACCTGGTCTCTGCCCTGGACCCGCAAAGGGGGCTTGCACAGCCCCCTTGACCCCCGGCGTATTTTCCTCTGATTTTGCAATTTGCTGTTGGCTGCCCTGTTATTTGGAGTCAGATTTTAAAATTATTTCACAGTAATAATCACCATATTGAGACGATGTGTCGCGTGCAACATTTGGGGCGCTACCTTGAAGGTCAAGGTCACAGCATGACCTTGCAGCAAAATCATGTCCGGTCCATAGCTTCAATATTTGAAGTTGGATTTTAAAACTAGTTCACAGAAATGATCACCATATTAAGATGACGTGTTGCGCGCAACATTTAGGTTGCTACCTTGAAGGTCAAGGTCACAGCATGACCTTGCAGTAAAATTGTGTCCGGTCCATAACTTTGTTATTTGAATTTGGATTTTAAAACTATTTCACAGAAATGATCACCATATTGAGAGGACGTGTCGCGCGCAACATTTGGGTCGCTACCTTGAAGGTCAAGGTCACAGCATGACCTTGCAGCAAAATCGTTTCCAGTCCATAACTTCATTATTTGAAGTCGGATTTTAAAACTATTATACAGAAATGATCACCATATTGAGACGACGTGTCATGCACAACATTTGGGTCGCTACCTTGAAGGTCAAGGTCACAGCATGACCTTGCAGCAAAATTGTGTCCGGTCGACAACTTCGTTATTTGAAGTCGGATTTTACAACTATTTCATAGAAATGATCACCATATTGAGACGAATTGTCAGGGGTAACATTTGGGTCGCTACCTTGACGATCAAGGTCACAGCATGACCTTGCAGTAAAATCGTGTCCGGTCCATAACTTTGTTATTTGAAGTTGGATTTTAAAACTATTTCACAGAAAAAATCACCATATTGAGACGACATGTCCGCGCAAGATTTAAGTCGCTACCTTGAAGGTTAAGGTCACAGCATGACCTTGCAGTTGCAGCAAAATCGTTTCCGGTCCATAACTTCATTATTTGAAGTTGGCTTTTAAAACTATTATACAGAAATAATCACCATATTGAGACGACGTGTCATGCACAACATTTGGGTCACTACCTTGAAGGTCAAGGTCACAGCATGACCTTGCAGCAAAATCGTGTCCGGTCCATAACTTCATTATTTGAAGTCGTATTTTAAAACTATTTCACAGAAATGATCATTACATTGAGATGATGTTTCGTGTGCAATATTTGGGGGGCTACCTTGAAGGTCAAGGTCACAGCATGACCTTGCAGGAAAATCGTGTCCGGGCCATAACTTTGTTATTTGAAGTCGGATTGTACAACTATTGCACAGAAATGATCACCATATTGAGACAATGTGTCGCGCGTAACATTTGGGTTGTTTTAACACTTTGAACTTTGTCTGTGACATAACTCTGACACTACAGGACGTATACCAGCCTGTGTCCAAAACCTATTCGGGGAGCATCACCCGGTTCAACCGGCTCTTGTTTGATAAGATATGATGTCCACCCTTTTGGCTCAATAGAGAGAGCATAAGGTTTGTAATTCAGGATCCTAGGGTGAGGTGAAATTTCTTTATGACAATTATCCATTGTGTCTAATGTTCATTTGTCTGCCATAGCTGCTTCAGAAATTATGTGGAATATCAAAAAAGTAGTCAGTCACTTGCAGGGAAATTGGTAATTACATGTAAGTTATCCAGTAAAGCTGGTTTCCTGGTGGACAGGCTGCTGAGATATGACCAAATATGTGTATTAAATAATCATCGTAAAAACTAAACAAATATTTGATAGAATAATTTATAAATAATTTGGATCAAATGCTCTTATGTAACACTAGAAATAGAGGATATTGAATGAATGTAAGTTTGATACTGAATTTATTTGAATAATTTGAATAAAATTATATTATGCGAGTCTTGGACAAGCACAATATTATTTTATTCCACAAGTTTATGCGAATTTTATATTCTATTTATCACATATCATAAAGAAAGACGGTTTAAGAATTGTTTAATATAATGCTAACATTTAGCGCGTCGAAGCGCTATGTTTTTATAATAAAAATGACGTCACATTTTATTACATGTTTTCCGGTGGTTTATAGAAATATATCAGTGAAATACATGTATAAAACTGATAATTTCACTGTTTGAAACAGTGAAATTATCAATTTAATAATTTCACTATTTTGAATTTAAGCCACTTATGTTGTTTCAGTGAAATACCAGTGTGCACAGAACTGGAAACCAAGTTAATAACGTGACGTCGTAAATGATGTAACATTGTATTATTATTTGGCGCGCTTTTCATTTAGTTTTAGCTTAAAATGTCTTTTAAAACTTTCTTTGCATAAAATAAAAAGAAAATTTGTTTAGTTTAGTGAAAGATCGAAATATATTTCACCTAATCACGAGCGAAATATACCTTTTGGTGCTCACTCGGTGAAATATATTCCAATCTGACACTGAACTAAACAAATATCGTCTATATTTTATATGCACGGTCGTGCAATACCATTTTTACAGAGTCGTAAAAGCGGCACGGGTATATGATGAAATGATTTAATGATTTCTATATTATAAACAGGGACAGTTCTTGCTGGAAAATCTAGTAGATAAAGACAGAGTTTATGAATTCCAAGTAGAACTTCAGGTATGCCATGTTTTTAGCTTTTACGAGTTCAGTTGTAATCTAATCTAATTTGGATGTGTGATGATGAATTATGACAAGTGAAGATGCCATGTAACATATTTTAATTCAATGTTTCTTAAACAACTTGAGATTTTCCCAATAATTATATTGAATGGAATGATGATGTGGTTTGAAACTTGATGGTAAATCAAAAACTAGTTGACTTAAAATTATTCTATATCATTTTTTTATCCTACAAATTTAAACTAAGATATTTTGACTGCCTTTACTTACAATTTGTATACTTTTGACTAGAATGTTCTGATTATTTTAAGTCACCCATGGAAAGAAAGAAGAAGTTTGTGACAATACATCAGGAGATGAAGGAGAGGAGAAGAATGGAAGATGATGACAGTATAGAGGATATATCTCCTAGCTACCATCTAGCTTCACAATACCTCGCTGATAGCAGTCTTAGTGAAGATGTATCACAGTATTTCACCATGTCAGGAACTGCTGGGGTAAAATATCTCTATCTATCTCTCTTAATCTGGTTAAACTTATATTCATCACAATACTGTTATCTTATTTTACCATTTTTTCCCCAAAAAATAGTTTTTCTTTTTCATTAAAGTTAAATTTTTAGCTAGACATTTTGAATTATAGGGAGAGCTGCTGTGCTCACATGGGCGTCTCTATCAGGCTGCTTAAGTTTTTTTTGCATGCAAATTGGTACATGTATCTCCAAAATAGAAGGGAATTGGTTGAAACTTCACATACTTGTTCCTCGTGCAGCATTATGGGTACAATCCCATTTCTATAAATTACATTTTTATAGAGTTATGATCCTTTTTTATACTGTCAAGCACTAAGAATATTTGAGTGTGCTGTATTATGGATAGCTCTTGTTATGCCCCCACAATGTGGGTGCATATAGCGTTGCACTTGTCCGTCCGTCAGTCCGTCCGTCAGTCCGTCCGTACGTCCCGAAATCTTGTGAACGCAACTCCTCTTAAACCGTATGGCAGATTTTGCTTAAACTTACAGGGATGAACAACCTTAATGTGTAGATGGTAGTAAAGGAAGGAATTTTCGCTGCGACCAAATTTAACAGAATTATGGCCCTTTGTTGATTTTTTCACTAGATACTATGTAGAAATTTTGTGAACGCAACTCCTCTTAAACCGGATGGCAGATTTTGCTTAAACTTACAGGGATGAACAACCTTAATGTGTAGATGGTAGTAAAGGAAGGAATTTTTGCTGCAACCAAATTTAACAGAATTATGGCCCTTTGTTGATTTTTTCACTATATACTATGTAGAAATTTTGTGAACGCAACTCCTCTTAAACCGGATGGCAGATTTTGCTTAAACTTACAGGGATGAACAACCTTAAGGTGTAGATGGTAGTAAAGGAAGGAATTTTCGCTGCGACCAAATTTAACAGAATTATGGCCCTTTGTTAATTTTTTCACTATATACTATGTAGAAATTTTGTGAATGCAACTCCTCTTAAACCGTATGGCAGATTTTGCTTAAACTTACAGGGATGAACAACCTTAATGTGTAGATGGTAGTAAAGGAAGAAATTTTTGCTGCGACCAAATTTAACAGAATTATGGCCCTTTGTTGATTTTTTCACTATATACTATGTAGAAATTTTGTGAATGCAACTCCTCTTAAACCGCATGGCAGATTTTGCTTAAACTTCCAGGGATGAACAACCTTAATGTGTAGATGGCAGTAAAGGAAGGAATTTTTGCTGCAACGAAATTTAACAGAATTATGGCCCTTTGTTGATTTTTTCATTATATACTATGTAGAAATTTTGTGAACGCAACTCCTCTTAAACCGGATGGCAGATTTTGCTTAAACTTCCAGGGATTAACAACCTTAATGTGTAGATGGTAGTAAAGGAAGGAATTTTTGCTGCGACCAAATTTAACAGAATTATGGCCCTTTGTTGATTTTTAGTTTTCAACTTGTGGCACATGTAGTCCAAAAAATATTTGACCTAGAGTCAAAAGATTGACAGAACAGTGGCGTGTGGGGGCATCCGTGTCCTATGGACACATTTCTAGTTTATTGTTCATTTTGTGATATTTCAGTCATTATCAAGTGGTCCAGCCAGGAAGAGGATGAAGACTTCATCTAGCACTAACATAGAGGAAGATCAGGTTTACTGTTTTATCATAGTCATAACTTTATCATAGTATTTAAGCTTAGTATGAAACATGTACTGTGCTGGTGTGATGTAAAACAAAAATAAAACAAAAAACAACATAAACCAATGAACAACCAATACCCTTGGCCCTTTGAAAATGGTGAACAATCTACATTTGTGTTACTACATGTATAACTATGATTTAAAGTAAAAAAAATGTCTATGTATAGAAGAATTCAACATGATCAAAGGAAATAGAATGGTTTTATGTTGATATCAAGTATTTAAAATTGATGTTTAATTTATCATTTGTTAATTTATATAAATTAGAAGATACAACATTCAATCACATACAAACATACAAGTCAGTTCTTGTACATACTAGATATATATAAGTATTTTTGTAGATTAGATTAATTATTGTTGCTTATATGTATATATTTTTTTCCGTTGCCATGGCAACACCTGATTTTATTGTACAATGTTATACAGGAAACAACAGTGACTGTAGAAGAGGATTATGTAGAGTTAGAGATGGATGATCTCAATCAACATGAATGTATGCCTACACTGATAGCTGTCATTAAACATATGCAGGAAAATAAAATAACACCAGAAGTTAAACATGTACGTCCTTTTATGATTATCATCTTAAAACCAAAACAGCAACAAACAAAAAAAACGTAATGGTTAGGGAAACATAATCTGCTTCATATTTGCAACATGTATTAAGATTTTGTCTTGTAAACAGTACATGTTATTTTAAATGTAAAACATTGTAAAAGCAATTGTAAAGTTCTCACTAAACAGTTTTGTCAAATTTAGGGGTGACATGGTAAGAAAAAATGTTAACCATTTAAACGGAGACAGGATAACCATGTCAAACGTTTAACTGACCATACTCCTAAAATCCTTAGATTTTCAAAATTAACTTAATTTCTTTATGAGAAGATATGACATTTTGTTGGCATTTTCTTGTACTCAAAACGATTACAGTACATATTGGAATATGGGGTGACTATTTTCTGGTACTGTACTTGATCAGATTGGAAAATATACATTCTTGAGAAAAGCTAAAATACAAACAAATTACAAGAAACTAAGGTAATGTTTAGAATCATTTTAAAACATTTAAAACATTTTCTCTTCTTTGTAAATACTATTTTCGGGTACCGTTTATTGAATTTTATTACTGGTTTTTAGTAAAAAAAACAACAAACGACCGTACATGTTAAAATGGATAAACGTGACATCCCTAGTCTCAATCATAAATGATTTTGTTGAATGTTAAATAGGAGCCTGTATAGATAGATATACAATATACTACATTGTTGTCTGTATACAAATACTATTTATACAATATATAGGGAACCAGTATGCCTCCTATGCCTCCATGGATGGAGAAACTACATACCAAGATGTGTAACTCTAGAACACATTTTAACATCAAACTCTTCATTGCCAAACTCATCATGAACACTGCCAAGGTTTGTTGATCTTTTTAATTTTCCAAAACATTATTGTTGACAAGAACATATGACTTGGAACATAATTTTGGTTATATTAGTATAATGATCATTTAAAAAGATCCTGAGTTACATTTAAGCCTTTGTTAAAGATAAGCCCTTCATGTATTATGAATTATAGTTTATTGTTCTCAAATTGTGTATGTTTAAAGTAGACTTTTCTGTCATTCATCATTGACTACCTTTAATAATTGTTTACAAAAGTAATGTCTGGTTTGTATTTTTTCAAAGATTTGAGGAGATCAAATGGTAATATTGTAAATGAACCATTTACACACTAATGTTTTGTTCCAGTATATTATATAAGATGAACATTGTGTATTACAGGTATTTCAGCCATATGCTGGTCACTGGTTACAAGCATTTATACAGCTAATTATAAGTGGACCACTAGGTGGTGGAAGTATCAATTATTTTATTGTAGACCTGATAGTACTATTACTTTCCTGGCATAAAGTAGCTATACCACAGGTAAATACAGGAGATGAAATCAAGTTTTGTCCAATAATATAACATTACTGATCTGTCAATATAGGCATTTAAAAAGTTATTAATTATACCCCCAAAAACGAAGTTTGGGGGGGTATATAGGAGTCACCCTGTGGTCGGTCGGTCGGTCGGTCGGTTGGTCGGTCGGGCGGTCGGTCGGTCGGTCGGTCGGTCGGTCGGTCCAGACGTCCGTTGCATTTTCCTTGTCCGGAGCATAACTTGAAAACTAATGGTTGGAATTCAATATAACTACATACAATGGTCAAGCACATTGAGAGGAAGTGCAGTGCTCAAGAACCATAACTCTATCTTGACAAATTACAGAGTTATTGCCCTTTGTTAGTTTTCCTTGTCCGGGGCATAACTTGAAAACTACTGGTTGGAATTCAAAACAACTTCATACAATTGTCAAACACAATAAGGGGAAGTGCAGTGCACAAGAACCATAACTCTATCTAAAGTAATTACAGAGTTATTGCCCTTTGTTGCTTTTCAATTGCCTTCTTTTTTTGTCCGTTGCATTTTCCTTGTCCAGAGCATAACTTGAAGACTAATGGTTGGAAATCAATATAACTACATACAATGGTCAAGCACATTGAGAGGAAGTGCAGTGCGTAAGAAACATAACTCTATCTTGACTAATTACAGAGTTATTGCCCTTTGTTACTTTTCCTTGTCCGTGGCATAACTTGAAAACTACTGGTTGGAATTCAAAACAACTTCATACAATTGTCAAACACAATAAGGGGAAGTGCAGTGCACAAGAACCATAACTCTATCTAAAGTAATTACAGAGTTATTGCCCTTTGTTGCTTTTCAATTGCCTTCTTTTTTTTGTCCGGAGCATAACTTGAAGACTAATGGTTGGAATTCAATATAACTACATACAATGGTCAAGCACATTGAGAGGAAGTGCAGTGCATAAGAACCATAACTCTATCTTGACTAATTACAGAGTTACTGCCCTTTGTTACTTTTCCATTGCTTTCTTTTGTCCGGACCATAACTTGAAGACTAATTGTTGGAATTCATTATAACTTCATACAATGGTCCAGCACATTGAGAGGAAGTGCAGTGCACAAGAACCATAATGGCCAACCACATTGAAAGGAAATGCAACATACATGAACCACAATTATCTTTAATTGCCCACAACCATAACTCTATGTTTCAATTCTTTTACAAGGTATTCTGTTACTAGTAACATCCTCATTTCCGAAGCAGACTTGTGGGGGTATTAATCACATTAAGTGATAGTTCTAGTTTTGTTTGATTTAGCTTTATTATTTTAGCTGAATATTGAAGACCAATATGAGCATGAATCTGCCGTCTTGACAAGAGAAGATAGTTGTTACACCTATGGGGCTTGATATCATAGATTTCATTCTGAGAGACAGATATGTTACTGTCCTTTTCATTTTGTGTATTATTTTCATTTTTACACACGTTTACTTCATTGACTCAAGTCCACTTAGCTCTTACCACTATTGATTCATAGGGACTTTGGATTCTTTTATGTGAACAAACCATCTTAGGGAATGTTGATGGTTCTACTTTGGTGCCTGTTTATGCCTGAAATAATGCACGAAAGGGCACCTGAGGTTTTCATCTACCAGTTGTATTTTTTACTACTACAGTGTGACATGAAGAGTGATCAATGTTCTACATTTGCTAGTTGTGAAAAAGGCGAAATTGTTGAAAGAAAATCAAATTATGCAATATTTGTATACTTGTTTAGGATACAGTTGAAGACAAAGCTTTGGCATCAAGACTGGTACATTTCATTGTGAAAAACATTTACCATGAGTCACGACCTGTATTTAGAAATAACCTAGAGATGTTAAAGACACTGCTCGAATGCTGGAAAGACAGAGTGGAGATACCATACCAGTAAGTAATATTCATGATAAGTTGACACAACCAAATTAAATCTGTGTTTTTATGTTGTGCATTATTTTCTTTGCTATTTAAGTACATGTACTGCATATTTCAGAAATTGCTAAATCTAAAAGTGTTAAATATGATGATATTTAAATATCTTTTGCATTGAAAGATTATTTTAATTGATTGGGACAACGATTTTTTTTCAAATTGTCATTAATTTGTTTTATACTTTTCTGTCTTATTTTATTTTAGATAGATAGATATGCCCAATTTAACTCCTGACTTATTTTGTTTCAGGGAGATATATACCCAATTCAACAATGCAGATATGAAATCAAAGGAAAACATAGTAGGTGTACAGGTGTTGGGTGTGGTCATTGCCTGTAAATTCCCTCCTTATGGTCCAGTAGCACCTGTTGACAGAGACAGGTAAATCTTGTATTCTATCATACTAAATTCATTTACATTTATGCTTTGAATGCAACCAAAAAATAAAACAACATTTGGCAAGGAACAACATCTGTATGGAAGTAAAATTTTGTTTTTATTGTTATATTTTGGATCTAGGCATATTTATATTACCTGAATATTTAATCAGGCTTTTAGATAAACTTGTGTTTTATGGTCAGCTTTCAGCTCATTTTACTGATGTTATATGCAAAAATAGAAAATCATTGGTTTGGCTCAACACTTCTCTTTTGAACAGACAGCTACTAGTTTTAGAAACAAGTGAATAAGGCTTTTAGTTGAATTGTATCTTTCAGGTTTTTTGCAAAGCTTGCAAATAATATGGGACATAATCAGAAGACAACCTATGCCCCAGCAGCGGAGGTATGTGGAATGATATTCCAGTATCTAGCTGATAAAGAGGATGAGAAAGAAGGAACATTTCATACATATGTGGGGAATTTGATGACAAACTTACATCAAGGCAGACCTGATAACTTCATCACCTGTGTCCATAGGATACACAAACATTACCCTGTTATAGCAGACAGGTAAAGTCAAACATTAGATCACATCAATCATATTATAGTAATGTTAACAAATTTTCTATAGCTTACAAATGTTAAAAAGATGAATTACTTTTTGTTCCATATATGTTCCTCTTGGGTTACATGTGTTATGAAATTTTGTAGCAGGTTAATACAATTTAAGATATAGTGTTTATTTTTGAATTAGAACCTTTAAGTTTGCAGCAAAAACTTTAGACTCAATAAATTAGAGAATGAACATGGGTTGTATTTTTCATTGTAGATTTGTGAACAAGCTGTTGTTTATGTTGCCAAATCTTCATGGTGAGTTCCGGACACTGTGTCTAGAGGTGTTACATTCTAGGGTAGAGCACATGGAGAATGCCTTCCTGGAACTAAAGTCTAAAGGAATAATCACCTGTCTCTCACATAGGTAATGTTTGAATGATGATAAAATACAGAAAAATAAAACCATTTGTAATTTCTGATGAACTGATGTCAAAAGAGTAGAGAGATTGTGAAGGAAATATTTGTGTTAAATTATTGCATCTGTGCTTCTGTTTTATTTTGATAAGAATAGGTGTCTATCCACAAGTCTTTAGACATGATCTTGAGCAGTGCTTGAACTTTTTTCTCCACTACCATTTACTTGGTACAAAAATTCCTGTAAACACAGAGTTTATATATTCATCTTACATATTATATCACGATTCTTCTTATTAATCTGACTGGATTATTGCTATCACTTTAAGTTAAAATTATACAGTTAACGATTGTTTTACCCTTTTTTTCTGTGGTAAGTTACAGTTTGATATGTGGATAAATGTAACAGTTTGACATATTGATGTGCATGTATTTTAGGGATGAAGCTACACAACAAGTCTCACTGAAGATTGTAAAGGCTGTACTACCCAAACTAAAGTCAGCTGAGCTTGGTATGTTGATGCCAAACATTGTTGCATTCTGTAGTAACCCAAGTACTGGTTGTAGAAATGTCATGTATGACATTCTTATGTGGGTGTATGATAATTACAGGTAAGATTGGAAATGTCAGGTATTACATACTGATGTAAAACATAATTACAATGTCTTTTCATTAACTATCAAATACAATTAGTAATTTCAAGGATGAATTAAGAATAGTGCGATCGTCACATGCATGGTACAGCATAAAGACATATGTACAAACCATATATACATACAAACAATGCATGGCAATAATACTCACATGCAAATTATACTTAGTATCTTATTTATAAGAATGTTGTATTTTAATCTGAGACAGTTAAGTAATTCTTGTCTTACTCAAAATGACTTTAACATGTATAATTTAATATTTTGAGGTAATCTTTTATTTTCTGTTTTCGAAAGTTAAATAATGAATTTTAAATCATAAAGAGAAAAAAATAATGTTTTTCATGCATCCTCAAATTCTATATCTATTGTCTATATGATATTTCAGAGATGAGGATACTGCAGAAGCTGATAAAATTTTACAGCAGACCAAGGAAAGTTTACTGAAGGGGTTGGGAGATGATGATCTACACTGCAGGTCAGGATAACTACCACAGTTTATGTGTTTTAACTTCGTGTTGATAACAGTTCATTTCAATATCTGCATACAGTTATGTATTTCTTAATAAGAAGTTTGTAAACAATATTTACTGTTTTCTTATGTGTGTCAC
The DNA here is from genome assembly GCF_026571515.1 of Ruditapes philippinarum. Taxonomy (NCBI): domain Eukaryota; kingdom Metazoa; phylum Mollusca; class Bivalvia; order Venerida; family Veneridae; genus Ruditapes; species Ruditapes philippinarum. Next base: position 146,321 of record NW_026865483.1, on the reverse strand, counting down.
CCTTTCATTGCACCACCTATATGTAATATTAGGTCATGAGTAATTATTACCTGTGTCTGGTGTGCTTATAGCATAACTCATTACTTAAAATGAAGTCTATTTAAGATCGATGGAAGATTGTAGAACACTTATCCGTCACACACTCGCACAGTATTTCTGTTATAGATTACAAGTTCAGAATTTCTGGAGCAGTGAGACAAGATTACCTGCCCCAACACTAGATCGTCTTGTTGCTATGTTAGAGGCCATGTACTCCCCAGTTACAGAACAACAATACCTGAGTTATGCCACCAACCTGTTACTAGAAATGACTTCAAAGAGTCCAGATTATCAGAGAGAAATATTTGAACATCCTCTGTCAGAATGCAAGTTTTCTGTGAGTATCTTTTTGAAATACTTTCCAGATTGCTTGTTCAAATAATTGAGAGGCAACCCTACTGAATCAGGCTTTAGTTTCTACGCTTCTGTTAAAATTTATAATGCAACTTCTCGAACAACATCATATCTCATCAAACGCTTAATTACTTGAAATTTCACACACATCTTCAAGATCATATTAGATGGTCACAACTAGCTTGGACTTGGACTGAATTGTGTCCTTTGTGAACTTTATGAAAATTCTGCTTCAAACTTGCATGCAACATCAATCTTCAAATCTACTTTGTGTATTCACTTGAGTCTATGTACATGTTTTTGTGACCATAATTGGAGGTCAATATCCAAGGCCTATAACTCAGAAATGGATTTTGACTGAAATATGGCCCTATATTAAAATTAGAAAATTTGTGGTTAAGGTTTGTCATGTTTGTATGCAACATTACTGTCAAGCACTGAGAAAAGTGCAGGGCACTGTCCAACTAACAGCTATTGTTTTATGTGCATTGCTTGAACAGTATTGCCAGAATAGAGCTAACAAATATTGATTGGGAATTAGGTTAAGGTTTTCATAATTTTGGCAGAGAAGTCACCTAAGAAATGAATCTTTTGGCTTTATACTACTTCTTAATTGTAGTTTAACCGAAATTGTTTTGGCATGTTAAAGGTATGAAAAGGGTCCTATTTTGCAAAAACTACCTCAGATTAACCATGATACATTAAGTTGAATAAAGGTATATGTAAACAGGATGTATATTATTATTTGCTATATGTAGGATTATTCTGTAAAATCATCATGGAGACAAAGACATGCTGCTATGACACCACTGTTTGCTACTCAAGCCTCTCAGTCTATGATGGAGGTAGATGATACAGTTGATGGTGTGAGAGCAACACAAGATGTTCAACAATTTACACAAACACAAGACCCAGGTGATGCTTCAATAACCAAGTTGTTTTGAAGTCTTTAAAGTTATATGATATTTAAAAACAAAAGACAATAATGTCCATGCACTCCTTTTTAGTTAGAAAAATTAACTGACATGGAAAGTTAAATTCTATTAGTAAGTTAAGTACTTCATCTTTATAGATTTATTATTATTTCTTGCTGTTTTGTGTAGGAGCACATAAAGGACCATTTAACTGGCTAACACAGAGCAGTCTTGACACATATGCTGAGACAAGCTTTGTTACCATGGAAACACAGACTACCCAGAGCTCTCTGTTGTTTTCTGTGGGTACGGGTGAAAGCCAGGGAGCTGGTTCTAGGAGACCAAGACCAGGTCCAGGATTTGGTAAACAGAAACTCTCTAAACCAAAGGCATCATCATCAACTGCTAAAAAGGAAGGTAAGAAAGATAACAAAGATGCTGCACAAATAATCTGAATAGTTTCATATAGTAAAACAATTGATTTTATTAAATTGTTATGAGGTAGATAGGTATTTGTTATTTAACCCTTTCCCCCATGAGCATATTGTGAAAAATGGCCGTTTTCACTGAAAAGCCTCCTGTTACAAGTTCAAACTGCTATGAAACTATGAAAAATGCTTCAATACTAATCAAACTTGGCACAAATGTTGACTGGACCATTGCCTTTGTAACGACATGCTCAGTCTTAAATTTCCTGTTACCATGGCAACGAAGGGACATCTCAAAATTGCCAAAAATCACTATTTTGCCTCGATTTTTCCCATCATAATTTATTTCAAAGTGCTGCAACTGCTCAAGGGATTGAGATAGAGTCAAAGGCTTTTCAGTGTTGGTTAAACATTACATTATGATCGACCTGGGGTCATTTTTAGCCTCTCACAAGTTCAAAATTTTCTTGGCGATGAGGGGGACTCCGCCCCCCTTCAAACCCCCCTAACAGAAGGGGGCACATCCCCCTTCTGGCAACCCCCTGATGTATCTTTTGATTGGGGGGCGGCGCCGAAAAAGTGCTCAACTTTTTAAGCAATATTTCTCAAATGAAAACTTATGTTTGGAGCCCAAATAGGACATTTTTTCACTATTTGAGGCCTAATAAAAGGGAGGGGGGGGTGGAAAGTGCGTTGTTTCGCGTATATATGTGGTAAAGGGTTAATGTTAAGTTAGCTGGTCTGAACTCTGGGTTTTCAAATGACAACTTGAGACATGTTAAGTATTCATTTCGTCCGTGGCCGTGTGGTTAAGGTCGTTGACTTCAAACCACTTGCCCCTCACCGCTGTGGGTTCGAATCCCGGCAGGGACTTTGGATTCTTTCATGTGAGGAAGCTATCCAGCTAGCTTACGGAACGTCAGTGGTTCTACTCAGGTGCCCGTTCGTGCCTGAAATAATGCACGGAAGGGCACCTGAGGTCTTCCTCCACCAGTAAAGCTGGAACGTCGCGATATGACCTATACTGTGTCGATGTGACGTAAAACCAAAACAAAACAAAACAAAATTCTTTATTTCATTCTTATCTATTGTCATTATCACCATTCAAAATTGAAACGAATATGGCCTGTAACAAGATTTCACTTGGTAAATAAATATTGTTGCTGTGACTTTAAACTTATATATAATTACATAAAAAGGTAAGGTTACACAGAAAATATTTACATGTAAATTGAAGTTAACATATATCAGTATATGATTACAGAATCTGATGAAGGGAGTGAACTATTCAGATTAAAGCGTAGATTTTTAAAGGACCGAGAACAGTCTCGGATCTTCTTTGCTAAACAACAAACCAGGATAAAACAGATGAGAGAGGTATGTAGTGTTACCTATATGATGTTTTATTTCTTCATTTATCTTCTGTTTATAATTACACTGTACAATCAGATTCAGAAATGATTAAATTGTTTGATAATTAACTATGACATATCTCATCATTTTATGTTATTGAAGCTAAATTTGGTTAATGATGTTGATTATGGTTCAAGCTTTGATTTTTATCCTGAATTTTCTTTTGTGGTCGCTATAGATAAATTGTCTGTCAATTCTTTGAAAATGGATATGTTATTATATATTTATTTATGTGTTACAGATAGCACAGAGGGAGCAGAAGGTTAGAAGAGAAAATCAGGTGACCATGTATCGTAAATATCGTGCTGGAGATTTACCAGATATACAGATAAAATATTCCTACATCATAGCGCCTCTACAAGCTCTTGCACATGTATGTGTTCATATTTAATTGTTATTTAAGAAGGCTACATTTAAAATATAAACTTATATAATGATTGGTATGTACACAATAGTATTAAATCTAACTGATTCTTGACCCAGGGTGCAAGTGTGACTGAGTGATTAAGATTGTTAACTTCAAAACACTTGCATCTCAAAGCTGTAGGTTTGATAAGACAAGTGTTGTCAGATTCTACATTTGAGAAAGCTATCCAGCTAGCTTGCAGAACATCAATGGTTCTACTTAGGTACTCGTTTTTGCCTAAAATAATGTACAGAGTGGTAGCTGAGGTTTTCCTCTACCAATTAAGCTTGAAAGTCCTCATATGACCTATACTGACCAACTTAAAACTCAACCTGCCCAAAAAATCTTGATCCCGTTTCTCATGAAGTTATTTGTTATACTTGTTTCTACATTTACGTATCTGTCATCATCAGCCGCTTACAGAAATAAGGAAGGTATATAATCTGTTTCTATTGTAGTTTGTTAAAATGTTGTTTTACAGAGAGACAGTACTGTAGCTAAGCTGTTACTAAGTGCAATATTCCAGGCAATATTTGCCAACATGGATGAGGTAAAGACGGAGAGAGAAATGGGAGAAACTATAGATCAGATCAACAAGAGCTTAGATAATATCCTCTCTTTGTCCACCAGATATTACCCACCTTTCATTGCTTGTGTTCTGGTAAGTCATGTAAAAAAATTATTAAATTCTAAAGAAACAAAACTGACAACAATTCTTGCACTTATGTTGATAAAGTGACCAAAATATAATTATGCATGTCTGTTATTGTTCTTGTTTTGTTCTTGCAATTTCTTTTGTAATATCTCTAAAAGAATCTGTTTGCAAAAATCCTACTTTAATTATTTGTAAGGGGAATTCATTTAGCAATAGTATGAAAGAGACATGGTATTACAAAACTTCATTGTTAGTAACAAAGTTAATGCCAAAATATTGAGATAGTTTTAATCAAGGTTTTTAATATGTAATCAATGATAAATTTCTGACATGTGCTTATTTCAAAAGCAAAATTTATTGTTGGAATTATTAACTTTTAGTGTTTAAATGTTGACACTTTATTTTTACAATATATATTGATAAAAGGTACATGTATGACAAAAATAATATGGTTAAATAAATTTGTTATTAAGTGATGTTAGAATGTTTATATGAATTGTATATATATATATTGTATACAGGATATTCTGTTCAACCTGAGATCACAGTTGAAAGTTGATGTATCAAACGTTGGTAGTAGTGCAGTGTTTAGTAAACTACAACCTCTCGGTATAGCAGTGTTGGAAGAACAGTTGATCATACATGAACCTGGTGAAGCTCGTGCTGCCAAGAGAGGAAGAACAGAAGCTCCAATCTCTAAAGAAGTTACACACTGGATTGAACTAGCTAGGTTATAGACTGACTGATTTGTTTTTGTAGTAATACTTATTTTTTGTATGCATCTTAAGTTGATTTTTGTTTATCAAGTTTGGTAATAAAATAAGAGCCTGCGATTGGTTTGAATCCTATCAGGGACTTTGGATTGAGAAAGCTATCCTGCTAGCTTATAGATGGTCTGGCTCTACTCGTGTACCAGCATATGCTTAAAGGTCAATGGTTCTAAGTGCTCACTCTTGTATATGTTGAAATGAAGTATGGAGGAGCATTGTGCTCTTCACCAACAAAGCTTGAAGTCCCCATAGTGTTGTATTGACTTAAGAACTCAACCAAAAAGATAATTGCAACAAATATTTATTGATTCATCTCTGATCTGATAACTATATGAATTCTGCTGTAGGTTATTAATAAACTTAATTCTATTTTATGTTTTGAATGAGACTAATATCACACGTATTCTGATTGTAGACTGTACAAGTCAGTGGATGAGTATGATGTATTACTAGGTATATTTAGTGGTAAAATAGGGACACAGTCTATTACTCAGAAGGCAGTAGAAGCTGAAGCCAGGGGAGATTACTCAGCTGCTAGGAAACTTTATGATGAGGTATAATTACTGCAAGAACTCTGGTTCTTATTGGATCACATCAAAAATGTAGAATATGTTAATTGAATTATAACCTATCTGAATCTACTTTTTATCTTCAATACTACTGAAGGGAATGGGTGGAAACTTCACACACTTGTTCTCTCTGATTTTTTAACATGATGGGCATACTTGCTATAATTACCCTATTCTTACTGTCAATCACTGAGAATAGTCAAACACTCTGTCTTACTTACCTTGTTGACTGAATGTTCCATATTTTTTTTATCTTGCTTAATTATAGCAATCACTAAACTAAATGATTTAGTATTATTATTGACTCACTGATGTCAGTTCTATATATGATAAATACTACAGGCAATGGGAACAGAAGATTGGCCTGGTGATAGTCCACTTGTGGCGGAGGTTGACCTGTGGGATGACTGTAGAATGGAGGTATAAAACATATATAATTCTATTCCTATATGTCATACATGTGCTAAGATATGTCTTGTGTGGAAATAAAAGTTGCAAATAACACTCAAATCAGCATTAACTATTGTTGTTTATACACCGATAAACACTTTCCAAACTAGCAGACGACAGGCTATTCTTATCAGTAGTTTTTCGAGTAAAGATTACTGGGTGCTTATCTCACTATAAATCTTAAGTAAAATGGTTTGACATATTGTTGGTTTAACAGTTAATTTAAATACTTTGGTGTCAAACGATGTGTTGAAGTTTATACTGTAATTAAGCTAAAATCCAAAGCTTTCCATTGGTGTAATATATTTTAAAATAGAACATTAAATCACAACAAAATAGCGGTTTAAAAACGGCTTAATTTGTATTGTTTTAGCATAAGAGATATCAATTTTACTCGAAGATAAGGGAAACAACTCATATTTTTTTACAGGATATACCTCGGTTATTTACGTAGTTCATATTGAAACTGTTTATGGGTGTAATTGATGTTTTCCAATTTTTGATCGCAGCATATTAGTGTTGAAGATTGAATACCGCTGTAGAGATATTGCACTTTTACATTATCTCTCATGAACAGACTCAGACTTAGTGAATCATTCCTATTATGTATGTTTAATAACACAACTTTAGGCTTATGTCACAGCTATTACTGGTTGTATAAGGGAGTATGATTTGATCAATGTTACAAATTTATTTTTATTTACCTATATGATATTATTTATGTAAGTTTGTTATATGATGGTCATTGCCCCAATTACCTCCTGGATGGTATTTTTGTTAGATAGTATTTGTATATTTTTAAATATTTACTGCATGTATTTTACTTTCAGTGTCTAAGCCACTTGTCACAGTGGGACACATTGGAGGTAGTTACCTGTGAAGCTGTAGATGATGGCAGTCCTCCTGATCTCTCCAAAGTCTGGGAAGATACATTTCTACAGGTAAATCTGATTCAATGGCATGTTATTTTAACATTTTCTCACTTCCAACAAACTAACAAAACTAGCATTCATCAGCTCTAGCTATGGACCCTATCAGGATCAAACATGTTTTGCCAGTGAAATCTGGGTTTTTGAAATTTTATCCAATGTGTCAAATTTTGAAGTAAAACATAATGCTCAATCTATTTCCAAAATTAAGATCTTTGCTAGCTATTGAAGGCAAAGGCCCTGAAAAAATTATGTGGCCTTTTACAAAATTTTAAATGTTGAAAAATCTTTCTAATGCGTAAACTATTTAGTTTTATTCATGTGTGTGACCATAAGTTGTAACCTTTATTAGGAGGGTATTAGGAAAGAGGTGTGGTTTCTTATTTGTATGACACTTAGCAAAGTCATTTAATTAATGGCACTGGCTATGAATGACTTAAAGTACCAAATTGAGCTTTATGTAAATTTGCCATGAAGGCAACATACAAGTAAGATGGGCTTATTTTCACTAGTGAAGCTTCAAATGTTAGAGACCTTTTTTAGCTCACCTGTCACAAAGTGACAGGGTGAGCTTTTGTGATCGCTTTTCGTCCGGCGTCCGTCCGTCGTCCGTCCGTAAACTTTTGCTTTAAATGACATCTCCTCATAAACCACTGAGCCAATTTCATCCAAACTTTACAGGAATGTTCCTTTGGTGGTCACCTTTAAAAATTGTTCAAAGAATTTAATTCCATGCAGAACTTTAAATATCTTCTTTTAAATAACCGTAAGAGCTAGACCTTAGATATTTTGCATGAAACATCTTCTAATGAGTGTCTACCAAGTTTGTTCAAATAAAAGCCCTGGGGTCAAAATTGGCCCCGCCCCAGGGGGTCATTGATTTTCCCTATATGCATATAGTGAAAACTTAAAAAATCTTCTTTTAAAGAACCCAAAGAGCTAGAGCTAAGATATTTGGCATGAAACATCTTCTAGTGAGTGTCTACCAAGTTTGTTCAAATAAAAGCCCTGGGGTCAAAATTGGCCCCGCCCCGGGGGGTCATTGATTTTCCCTATATGCATATAGTAAAAACTTAAAAAATCTTCTTTTAAAGAACTGTAAGAGCTAGAGCTTAGATATTTGGCATGAAACATCTTCTAGTGAATGTCTACCAAGTTTGTTCAAATAAAAGCCCTGGGGTCAAAATTGGCCCCGCCCCAGGGGGTCATTAACTTTCCCTATATGCATATAGTAAAAACTTAAAAAATCTTCTTTTAAAGAACCCAAAGAGCTAGAGCTAAGATATTTGGCATGAAACATCTTCTAATGAGTGTCTACCAAGTTTGTTCAAATAAAAGCCCTGGGGTCAAAATTGGCCCCGCCCCGGGGGGTCATTGATTTTCCCTATATGCATATAGTAAAAACTTAAAAAAATCTTCTTTTAAAGAGAACCTTAAGAGCTAGAGCTTAGATATTTGGCATGAAACATCTTCTAGTGAATGTCTACCAAGTTTGTTCAAATAAAAGCCCTGGGGTCAAAATTGGCCCCGCCCCAGGGGGTCATTGATTTTCCCTATATGCATATATTCAAAACTTAAAAAATCTTCTTTTAAAGAACCCAAAGAGCTAGAGCTAAGATATTTAGCATGAAACATGTTCTAATGGGTGTCTACCAAGTATGTTCAAATAAAAGCCCTGGGGTCAAAACTGGCCCCGCCCCGAGGGTCATCGATTTTCCTGATATGTGTATAGCAAAAACTTAAAAATCTTCTTTGAAAAAACCCAAATAGCTAGAGTTTAGATATTAAGCATGAAACATCTTTAAGTAAATATCTACAAAGTTTGTTCAAATAAAAGCCCGGGGGTCAAAACTGGCCCTGCCCCAGGGGTGTCATTGTTTTTAACTATATGTGTATAGTAAAAACTTAAAAAATCTTCTTTTAAAAAACCCAATGAGCTAGAACTTAGATGTTTAGCATGAAACATCTTCTTATGGGTGTCTACCAAGTGTGTTCAAATAAACAAATAAAAGCCCTTGGGTAAAAATTGGCCGGGGGGGGGCTATATACAGGTGAGCGACATCAGGGCCATCATGGCCCTCTTGTAGTGTTGATGTTAATTGAAACAATTTTTATTTTTACAGGAACATTTTTTGCCTTACATCTTGAAGAGCAAGGTAAAGTTGATGTTACAAGGTGATGAGAATCAACAGTCTTTACTCAACTTTGTTGATGAGTCTATGAGAATACCTGAACAAAAACTAGTTCTAGAGGTATCGTTTTCTTTTAAATTGCATGCTTTGAAGTATTAATATGTATGAATATTTCCATAAACTATTTGTATCAATCGGGATGAAAAGGAAGAATACGAAGAAACCACACTTTTACCGATGATAAGAAACTAAATCTATCTACAAGTCATATAATTACAGTAACTTAAATGAGAGGAACAGTCACAACAACATTGGAACATGTTTAAAAAATTGTTAAAAAATTACTAGTTTCGAGTATGCACTACCCTTTCTCATACAGTTGTCAATGATTTCAACACTTATATAATACAATAAATTGCCATAATTTCTTGTGTAAAGACAGAATAAAGAATTTGAATATTATAAGGTATGTAAGGCATTTTACTGATATAAGTCTACAGAAACAAGGATATTTAAGTTGGATGTATTTGTATTTTAGAACAGTTACAGTGAGGAGTTAGCTTTGATGTATCTGTGGCAGGAGGATTATGATAGAGCCAAACATTACTGTAAAACTGCCCTAGACTTCTTTCTACAGGTAATCTACATTATTTTACCTTCTACAGTGTGCAGGTCTCATGTTGTATATATCCATTCATTATATATGATAAACTTGACACACTTGCTAGGGAACTATAAAAAGATATCTGCAAATATTTTATAGTTTGATGAATACATCGCATAGATTAAGATTTAAGGAACAATTACTTAACAACTGAAAACACAAAACTTACTGTTTAAACGAATGAGTTAAATGTACTTTGTAATAATATCACAGAAACACTGCTTAATAATCAGATAATTTATAGATAGGAGAACTTAAACATAACACAGAGTGTAATTTTTAGCTCGACTTTTCTATGAAAAGGGGAGCTATCCTACTCGCCCCGGCGTCGGCGTCGGCGTTGGCGTTGGCGTCACACCTTGGTTAAGTTTTTCGTACCACCCCACTTTATTTCAGAAGTATTACAAGTATGGCTTTGAAACTTACCATACTTGTTCACCATCATAACCTCCATCTACAGACAAGAGTACATAACTCTGTCAAGGTTTTTTGACAGAATTATGGCCCTTTTTTGACTTAGAAAGTGTATTGAGCTTGGTTAAGTTTTTTGTACCACCTCACTTTATTTCAAAACCATTGGAGGTATTGCTTTGAAACTGACCATACTTGTTTACCATCACGACCTTCATCAACAGACAAGAGGACATAACTCTGTCAAGGTTTTTGACAGAATTATGCCCCTTTTTGACTTAGAAAATACATTGAATATGGGTAAAATCCACTTATTGCCTTAACCCTTTGAGATATTGCTTTGAAACTTTTAATGCTATTTCACATCATTACCCCCATCTGTACGCAAGAGAAGGTAACTCTGTCAAGGATTTGTTTTAAAAATTAAGGCCTTTTATCGACTTAGAATCTTGGTTAAGTTTTTAGTACCAGTCCACTTTTTGACTGAACTGTTTGAGATATTAATTTTTAGCTCGACTTTTCTATGAAAAGGGGAGCTATCCTACTCGCCCCGGCATCGGCGTCGGCGTCGGCGTCACACCTTGGTTAAGTTTTTCGTACCACCCCACTTTATTTCAGAAGTATTACAAGTATGGCTTTGAAACTTACCATACTTGTTCACCATCATAACCTCCATCAACAGACAAGAGTACATAACTCTGTCAATGTTTTTGACAGAATTATGGCCCTTTTTTGACTTAGAAAGTGTCTTGAGCTTGGTTAAGTTTTTTGTACCACCTCACTTTATTTCAAAACCATTGGAGGTATTGCTTTGAAACTGACCATACTTGTTTACCATCATGACCTTCATCAACAGACAAGAGGACATAACTCTGTCAAGGTTTTTGACAGAATTATGCCCCTTTTTGACTTAGAAAATACATTGAATATGGGTAAAATCCACTTATTGCCTTAACCCTTTGAGATATTGCTTTGAAACTTTTAATGCTATTTCACATCATTACCCCCATCTGTACGCAAGAGAAGGTAACTCTGTCAAGGATTTGTTTTTAAAAATTAAGGCCTTTTATCGACTTAGAATCTTGGTTAAGTTTTTAGTACCAGTCCACTTTTTGACTGAACTGTTTGAGATATTAATTTGAAAGTTGGAATACTTGTTTACAATCATGATTCCCAAACATGTCCAGGAGAAGGTAATTCTGTCAAGGATTTTATTTGAATTATGGCCCTTTTTGACTTAGAAACTCAGTTAAAATTTTCATTCTTGTCCACTTGTTGACTTAACCATTTGAGATATTACTTTGGAAGTTGGAGTTCTTATGTGCCATCATGAGACCTATTTGTAAGCAAGAGAAGATAACTCTGTGAAAATGTTTCTTGATTTGTACTTAGAAATTCCTAGTTAAAGTCTTGTGTGCCCTTAACTGTCAAAGTTTTGTTTTATAGGCAAGCACTAAAAAAGTCGAGCGCGCTGTCCTTCTGACAGCTCTTGTTTAAATACTCATAGCCAAGGTCTGTTTGGAGGTCAAATGTACATGTGTTTATTTAAATAATTTCAAACAACAAATGTGCAGATGTTAGAGACGGTGTACATAGGAAAGGTAAGAGTTCTACTATAACATTATATTGTGTTTAAGCAGATGTAAACTAAGACTGCTATAGATATAAAGATATTTATTTTATAAGGAATGGAGCAGTACAGATACATTGATGACAAACAGTAGAAGTACAGCTCTACAGAAACTACAGCCACTTACAGAGATGCATGAGTTCCTTCATTTCATATCAGATGAAAGTATGATAGTTTACCTTAATACCTGTATATATCAAACTAAGACTTAATTTTAGGAGTTTAGATTTATTTAATTGTGATATTAAGAATGAAAATGCCAGGTCCATGAATTATGTACAGTCCAGATAGTTTGTTTTTGTTGTTTTTTTTTTATTTTTTAATTTCTTTATCTTTGATAAAATTTGCATTGACAATCTCAAGTGGACCATGATCAGTAATTTACCTCTATAAAAATTGTTGAATTATTTTTTCTATGTAAAAATTAATTTTTTATTGAAGGATGAGGATAAATTTAAAAAGTAGAGTGTTAATTTTATAAATTTTCGTAAAATCATGATGCTAGGGAGGTTTGTTAACTGATTACAGTATATATATTTTTCAGACAATTTTCGTACAGTAGGACCAGCTCAATCACTAGTGAAGGGTTGGAGTAAGAGAACACCACATCTTCTTACTGATCCTGTCACTATATGGGATGATGTTGTAACCAATAGGTATAAACACACTTATTGTGTCCTGCAGTGTTTTCACTGCTCCACATGAGTCCAAGAAACATGAACTTGTCCCTTGAATGGAAAAATTGTAAAACTGTTTCTTGACATAAATAATGAGTCAGATCTTTTTATTCAGCTATAAGCTGTCTTGTATATATCTCACTTTTATAGTCGTTGTCAAGATCTTTTTTTTTTTGCATCTGCAGAAGGGGTAAAATGACTAAAGTATTCTCATAATTGCAAGGTCAACAAGAGCACCGCTAGGCAAAGCATTATATGCCCGAAAGTGATTTTTTTTTTAAGTAAAGATGAAGCATTTGTAAGACATGGAAATTAAATAAAGTATGACCTCCTTCAAATAACAATCCTTTGAAGTTACAATATTGTGGTCCAAATGGAACTTAAGTTATGCCCCGGAAAATGTTTTCAGTTCTAAGGTAATAGTGACCTTGACCTTTGACCTTGTGACCCCAAAATCAATAGGGGTCTTCTACTTAATTTGGACAATCATACTATAAAGTTAAAACACAGTGGGCCAAATGAAACTTAAGTTATGTTCCGAAAACTGTTTTCAGTTTTAAGATAACAGTGACTTTGACCTTGTGACCCCAAAATCAATAGGGGTCTTCTACCCAATATGGACAATCATCCTTTAAAGTTTGAATATTGTGGGCCAAATGGAACTTAAGTTATGCTCAAGAAACTGTTTTCAATTTTTAAGTAACAGTGACTTTGACCTTCTGACCCCAAAATCAATAGGGGTCTTCTACCCAATATGGACAATCATCCTATGAAGTTTGAACATTGTGGGCCAAAAAGAACTTAAGTTATGCTCTGGAAACTGTTTTTAGTTTTAAGGTAACAGTGACTTTGACCTTGTGACCCTAAAATCAAAAGGGGTCTTTTACCCAATATGGACAATCATCCTATGAAGTTTGAACACTGTGGGCCAAATGGAACTTAAGTTATGCTCCAGAAACTGTTTTCAGTTTTAAGGTCATAGTGACTTTGACCTTGTGACCCCAAAATTGATAGGGGTCTTCTACCCAAAATGGACAATCATCCTATGAAGTTTGAACACTGTGGGCCATAAGAAACTTAAGTTATGCTCCGGAAACTGTTTTCAGTTTTAAAGTCATAGTGACCTTGACCTTTGACCTTGTGACCCCAAAATCAATAGGGGTCTTCTACCTAATATGGACAATCATCCTACGAAGTTTGAACACTGTGGCTCAAATGGAACTTAAGTTATGCTCCGGAAACTGTTTTCAGTTTTAAGGTCATAGTGACCTTGACTTTTGACCTTGTGACCCCAAATTCAATAGGGGTCTTCTACCCAATATGGGCAATCATCCTATGAAGTTTGAATATTGTGGGCCAAATGGAACTTAAGTTATGCTCCGGAAACCAAATTGCTAACGGCTGGACAGACGGACGGATGCCAGGGGGTATAACATAATATGCCCGAAATTCTTTCGGGCATATAAAAATGAGAAGATAGAAGTATTTTTCATACAGAAAGTTTTATCTTGTTATAGGTCAGTATATCTCGACCATATCAGCAGTAGACTACAGAAGCTGGATGATTCTCAGATAGACGATGATGATGATGATATGTTCATAGACACCAAACTTAAACTGAAACTCAAGATGGCTACAAGTTGTAGAGAACAAAATAACTTTACTCTCACACTGAAAATACTCAAAGATACACATTCTGTATGTTATAATTCTTAGAAATGTACCATTTTATTTGCTAAATGTAACGAGACTTAAGTTAGAAACAATTTTAAAGAGAGTTTGAAAAGTTCAGTTCAGTTTATCTCATGAAATGCTTTAGAATTTATTTATTATTTTTTATGTATTTGGCATTTTGTTTCAAAGTAATATAAAAAGTTTTTTTGTTTCATTTTAATACACTATATAATCATTTCGTTTTAATTATTCAGGCATGTAAGAGAGCTGATAATGAGTCTCTGATATGTAACTGGACTCACCTATATGCCAGCACACATCATAAGAAGATTCAAGCTTCTCTAGAACCTCCATCAGAGGACAGCTTAAACAGTTTGTGTACTACACTAGATCAACTAGGTATGTTTACAGTATATATGTTGTTAATGTTATTTTTAATATTATATTGCTTGTCATCTATTTTGTTTTGTCATGAATTAAAGATTTATTGAATGAAACTTGTTTGATGTACATGTACCTTATTTTTCATTTTGTAAAGATCTGTTTTCATATATCAAATTAGAATATTCAAAACAAGTCAGTACTCTTCAAAAATACAGACAAAGAAACCCAACATGACTGTTACCTATGTATATACTACTATACTACTTTATATTCATAAATATTCATGATGTCATAAAAGATGTGACATTACACCATTGATTGAATATCTTTTACCCAGTCAATTAGTGTAATTGTTTTTATTAAACATGAGAAAATGTTCATCAAGGGAGAGCATTGTTCTCAAATGCTAACCCTAACATAGTCAAGCCAAACATTACCTATGTAAAGATATTCATTGAGACACCAAACAGGGGAAGAAGCAGAGGGGGTGAGGTCTGCGCTAAAGTGATGGTTGGGGCTTGAGTATAAGACAATTGCAGCTGATTACACTATCATCACTCTCATTCTATTAACTGATTTCTTACATGAAGATATGAATTAATTTGTAACAGGTAAAATTGAGGATGTTGAAGCTCTTGCAGCTAACGCCAGTCTTGGAAGGCAACATTTTATTCTTGGTGGTCAAGGGCGTGAACTTTTGGCACTAGGACTCCAGGATATTGATTTAAAGAAATTAAATGGAACAAAAGCTGGCCAGAAACTGCTGGATTATACTGGACTGAAAAAACTAGATAAATTAGAGGTATGTAAATCTTATAAATCAGCATATTAATGACACCAGTCCGCACCATTTTAACATTTCTTAGGGACATAGGTAAATGAGTAATGCTAATCAGTAAGCTTTAAAGTGTGCATAAGTAATTCAGATTTTCAGACTTGATTACTTACCTTTTTATTCAAAGACATGATCATTGGTTTAACTATAGAGGAAGAGCATCTGATCTGTAATAAAGGTCACAGGTTCAGTCCTTTTTTTAAGAAGAAATTTCTTTGTGAAAGTTAATCTCTGGCATGAGGAAATGTCTATTTTTTCTCTCAGCACTAAGTCAGAATTCTTCAGTCTAGTTGTCTGTTACTTGTGGAGAATTTGGTTATTACTGGTTAGTTATCCAGGAAAGCTGATTAGGATGGCCAACTGCCAAGATAGGACCAAAAAATGTGTTAAAATCAACATGACAACCAGACATATGACACAAATACATAAATATTATTAAGTATTTTGTAATGTTTGACTAATGTTTATCTATACATTTACAATGTACTGTATTGCTTGCTGTTTAGCTAACAGAGAGGTTAGTGGGTGATGGTTATGAGAAGATGAAGGGATCTCTGGCTGTAGAAGATGTTACAGGGACAGATAGCTGTGGTAGTTACACCCAGGACCAGGCCTACCTGGCTACAGCTAAATACTGTGACACTATCCTCAGGCTTAAAGAAGATGGTAAAACATTATAATAAACCTATATATGATTATGATCTTATGGGATATTTCATATTAACTATGAAACAATTTTATAATGCATTATATTGTTTGTAAAATGCTTTTTAACATTTGTGAGATGTATAATGTAGAGTATGCTTTTTAGATATCATAATCAGGAAATATATATAAAAAAAATTATCACAGGAATAAAATATCTTGATATCACCACTATGCACCATTAGTTTAGATGACATCACCTATTTACTTCAAAGCATCCATAGTGTAATGTCAGTTTATGTTGATTACATGCAATATAAATATACTTAATAGTTGTTATAGTGCAATGGCTCCCTGAAGACAAGCTACCTCTTTAAAACAATGGTATCAATTTGTCCATGTAAAGATTCATAATAAATTCAGCTTGTTTAGAGCAAGTTTTCACAACAGCAATGATTTTTGTATGTCACATATGGTGTTGCTCCACAGAGGCTGTACTGTACTCCATTGAAAACAAGGCATTTATAAATAGATTAGTTTTACCCATGTGTCATATTGACTGAAAAGACCTTTTCAGCCGCTGTTGATCAATTAAATAAGTATTTTATGTTCTAAATGTATTTGAAGCTGAAGTAAAACATGTAATATAAATCATTTGATTTCAGAGGAGATGACAATTGGGAGAAACTGTATTAAATCTTTCCCAGAAACTGTTGTGATATGTATTTTGAAAGCAATGAAGTTAAATTCTATGGAAGCTCGACAAAGGTTTCCACGGTTACTACAGATTGTTGAGATGTATCCAGATACAATGTCAACTTTTGTTGCTAAGGTATGCTACAATAATTAAGCTGATCTGATTTTACTTGGGTATTTAGCTTAGAAAAACCTACATTTGCTAAGTTCTTGGTGACAGCTATTAATGTGGAGAGATGATGCATTAGGCTATGTTTGTATACAATTGTTACTTATTACAGTTATGTAAGTTTTTAGAAATATTAATACTAATCTAGAGGTGAATATCTAGAAATTATATTATATGTGTTTAAATTGAAAGTTGTTCTTTTTTTCTTTCTTTTCTTCTTTATTTTTTCTTTCTTTTTTTTTTCAAAAATCAAAACTTTTCTATGTACATGTAGCTGCTCATCGTAATACATAATTATGTCTTACATGATATCTTATTAATTGACCAACATTACATTAAACAGTTTTGATTTGATTATAATGAATCAGATATAAGAATAGAATTAATAACTACCATATTTAAACAAAAAGTTACATTAAGACCATATTAAGACTATATAAAGTAGTCTCTTATTGCAATACTAATAATATGGTGATAATTATCATTTGTATAAGATCATTGACAGAAAGGAAAGTGGGTAGATGTTAGTTTTTAAGTTATTTCTACTCATACATTATTGTTAACTAATATTTCAGAGTGGTGAGGTTCCATGTTGGATGTTTTTATTATGGATCAGTCAAATGCTGGCTATTTTAGACAAACCAGAAGCCAGAGCCGTACACAGTATCGTAGAACAAATTGCAACTATTTACCCACAGGTCTTTTATCTTTATTGATAATAATGATAATAATATTCGGGCAATGAAAATTAAATGTCTTTCTTTCATCAAGATTTTTAAAAAGACTTTCTTTTCTTTAGAGAGAGTTGTCATTTTCTCTACATGGATGTTTTAATCAATTTTAATGAAATATATGCAATTATTATATGAGGTTATTACATGCTTGAATAACTAAACTCTAAGGAGCAGTGGACAGCTTAAGATGACTTTATTAAGTTATTTTAGATATTTGTATTTCAGTTGTATTTAAATCAAACTAATTTGGAAGTATACCTTTTATATATATTTAAGAAATACACCAAGATTTATCATTTAAAATTTTTTACTGTTTTTGTTAGTATGACAGTTTCTTGGTTCAATGATAATATGTTGTTAAATTTCAGGCTGTGATATACCCTATGAAGTTGAGTGAAGAAGGTTACAAATTTAATGGATCGAAACATGATAAACTGAACAAGGATGTAGTTGACAGGTAGTAAATATAGTTCACGTAAAATATTAAACAAAAAATGGTAACATAATTTTAAGTTAATACAATACTAACTATGAGCTGAGCAGCTAACTTGTGCCTGAGATAATGTCCTCAGTACAGCTGTTGATACATCTATCATATCATTTGACCTAAAGTTTAACAGAAGAAAGAATACATTATCAGACACAACTTATATATGATTTCATTTACAGAATTGTTGGCTTACTAGGACCAGAGAAGGTGCCTTTGGCTGATAAGTTTATGTCAGCATTAGATTGCTTCAGTCAGCCAGACCAGGAGTTCAAGGTCAGTATTGTGTCGACCTCAGTAACATAAAAACAGTCCATTACTGATTCTTGACTATTGTTTCATATGGTGAATACTTTTGCAGGCCTTAATCACATATCAGAACATTAGATTCCTGATTATAAATGCTAGATAAATGTAGTTGATAAAGTACTTGGCCTTTTTAAAACTATTTCGGAATTTAAGATTTGCAGGGAGTTTTTATTTACTTAATAGCTCTTCTTTTATTTTGATGTTTTCCTTAAAAATTATGAACATATAGTAGTTGAATTAATAGCATACATGTATTTTGCAGCATTACAGAAATGAACATGTATGGATATAATGGTTGTTTTTCACCCAACAAATTTAAAATATATTTTGTAGTTGGAACATATTTATTTTAATGTTTTCCAGCATTGTAAATGTAAAAATAGATTTATTGCATATTTGATAGGACTCTTTTGAGGAAATGATGAAATTGTTGAAGAAAGGTGCCAAGTCAAAGGCTGTGAATCTGTACAATGAGATATACAGGAAGATATTAGATTACAAGAACAGAGAAAAAGAAGAGGCAAAACCTCCTAAATCCCAGGTAAATTTTGAGAAATGCTTCCATGATAATAATTAATTAATAATCCATATATAACTAATTTGCATGTATTTACACAACCTGCTGTATCAGAAAAACAGGATTTTCCTTTTTGATATGGTCTGTTTATGAACTGTTGGGATATCAGAATGAAATAATGGCAAGTTTATCAGTCAACTATTTAAGTTTCAATAGATTTCATGGATGTGCAGGCTGGCCTGGATTACACTCGAAGACTGGTTGTATCTCTTACTATTAATTAAACTAACACTGGAATTAATAAAGTAATATAGAGAGTTTTTGGAAGCTTCCTTCTGCAGAAAAACTGATTAAGTTAAAAGTGATAATATGATACTATAACAGAGAAAGAAATATTATATTGTAAAGCAAATTTGACACTGGCTAATCTAAACGCTGTTAGGTACTGATAAAGGTATCTTTCTCCGTCAAAGTTTTTGAAAAAATATCATCTGCTTTCTGAGTTGTTATGTGATTAGTCTTTGCCACGAGTTTAGAGCCAGAACAGTCTTTCTGAGGAGGCTCCAGATTGTTGGATGTGCAGCTTCACAATTTCATACTGATATCATGGACAGTTCCAACAAATGGAAGCTAGATAGTTCATTCAAGAAATTTAACAGGTTAAAGTAAAGTATGGTAAAGCTATGAAACTATATGTATATTACAGAAATCGCAGTCACAAAGATCAAAGTTGTCACAGAAATCAGCCAGTGGGGACAGTACTGGACCAGATGATGATGATTCCAGTTTGTTAATGTCACAGTCTGGACTAGATATTGGCAGTTATGCCAGAAAATTTGCTGATGTAAGTTTCTTGTATACTTTAAAATCACACCTCTAAAGGAAGAAGTTTTTGACTAGAAATGCTGTTTACTTGATATGACATAGAGATATTATTATATTAATATGTTGTTGTTTTGTAACACTTACAGTTTATTCTTAGATATATAGTATTGTAAGAAAAGTTATGAAAATTTGGTCACGTTAATTACTTTAGTTGATGTTAATCTAAATTATATACTCTTTTTTTACTTGTCTAAACTGTAAAGACAAGGGTAAGTTTTGTCGCCTCATATTGATAAAAAAATCTCTGTTTGTTTGATGACTTATCTGAACCATTTCTCATTTTCAGAAATTTAAAGATGAATTTGATAAACGATTTGGACCACAAGGGAAGAAACTAGCAAGCATGTCATTAAAGGTACTTTTATTGTATGTTACAGAAAAATTTGCGTCTTAAACAGTTTGACACTGTGTGTACTTTAATCAAATATACAGAAAACACTTTAAAATGTTTTATCCTTTTGATAGTAGATATAAAACAGTTAATTTACTGTTAGGAAATTATACATTTATTTCACCAATTAATGAAAGAGTAAATTTTTTGGAAGAAATAAGGGGCAAAATTTCACAGATGATGTGGTGGTAAACGTTGAAGCTTGATTAAAATTTTACGTATTCAAAACTGATAAAAACTAAATGAAAATATGAGAAAATCTTAGAATGTGAAACATTTAATAATTTTTCACTGTTGTAGGAATTAGACACCAATAAGAGACAGTTACTTGGATTATTTGATGAGCAAGTTAAAGCACCAAAATGTGCACTACATCCACCAGGGAAACTAGAGGAGTACTCCAAATGGATGTCAAACTTTAATCCCAATAACTATGGCAGAAATCTTGAAATTCCAGGTTTGTAGATATTGTATGCTTTTGTATGATTTTCATATTTAACAAATAAATGCTTCAAGTTACAGGATTTAAACATGATTAATGAACAGATACATGTATGTCGTAACTAGTAAGTAAGTAAGTAAGTAAGTAAGTAAAGTCTTTATTTAGTGAGGCTACACATTTGGTTTCCCAATCTTCCATGTGGGCCTCAAAACATAAATATACATAAAATATACATAATTTACATAATGGTTATACAGCAAAATTTTCAAATAACATACATGAAGACACAAAATGCATAATATATACATGAAAACACAACAAAAACAATGTACATTCAAACAAAATACATATTCAAAACACA
The DNA here is from genome assembly GCF_026571515.1 of Ruditapes philippinarum. Taxonomy (NCBI): domain Eukaryota; kingdom Metazoa; phylum Mollusca; class Bivalvia; order Venerida; family Veneridae; genus Ruditapes; species Ruditapes philippinarum. Next base: position 125,351 of record NW_026865483.1, on the reverse strand, counting down.
ATGCATGTACATATATTACTTAATACTTAATCTATGCAAGACCAAGGTACTTATGTGAAATTCCAACTGATATAGGAAGCTTGGAATTTTCTAATAGTTTCAGATTTACGAATAGAATAGAATACTATATATTGCAAACCTAAGTACAAGGCATTTCAAAAAAACATATGCATGTAGTACATGTAGTTACATGTAATATCAAAGTAGAACAGCAATTTATCAGCAGCCTTCTGGATCAATATCTGATAATTGCCATAATTAAATGAAGAAAGAAAAAACAAACTGATTTCATTGTTATTTTATTAGAGAAATCAATCAATGAATCACATTATACAAGGAGTGTTTCTCTTACAGGTCAATATACAGGGTTGTGTAAACCTCTGCCCGAGTATCATGTTAAAATTGCTGGCTTTGACCAAAGGGTAGGTGTCTTACTTTCATAAAATACAGAGAATTATTATTTCTAGCTTGTCTGTTTTGGAGAACAAGAATTATGACTGAGTTTTTATTGTTGTCATGAAAAACTTTAATGTAGGCCATTATTCAAATACTTTTAAAGGTATCACCATGACACTTGGCATAATTGCTCTTCACCACAAGATGCAGTTGTTATAGTGTCAAGAAACACTACTCTGAAAGCATTATTTTTGTAGTGATGGCTCTTTCCATCTGAGATTTTTTTTCAAAATTCATTGTAAAGTAGAATTATTTCACAACTTCAAAGATATCAACTTGAAACTTAAAATACTTGCTTATCAAAACAAGGGAGATTATACACCAGGGGGCATTATTCTGAAATCTATATATTTGGGGTATTGCCCCCTTTTAATAAGAAAAATAATTAATCTTTTGTTTAAATACCCATATTTTGAATATACACATTATTTCAATTATTCATTGAATGAAGAATTAACAGCCATAACACTCCTAAATTTAATAATTTTTGTTGTTGCCCTGAATAGACATGGGCTGGTATGACTTGTAGTGCTCTTTCTTGAAATAATGCTTAAATATAACCCAACTTGACATGTAGATATGATGATTTTAAAATAAACTTCTGAGTTGCAACAGTGACATTTTATGGTAGCATAATCAAATAATTTAAGAATTATTATGTATCTCCATAAATTGTAGAAATTAAAGAATTATTATGTATCTGTATATATTATAGGTTAAGGTTATGACATCATTGAGGAAACCAAAGCGTATAACTATACGTGGTAATGATGAGAAGGATTATAATTATCTGGTGAAAGCTGGTGAAGATTTACGTCAGGATCAGAGAATTGAACAGTTATTCTTCGTCATGAACCAGGTGTTCAATAAAGATCCTGCATGCCGCAACAGGAAACTTAGTCTGAAAACATACCAGGTTATACCCATGACTACAAGGTGAGTGGTGAACTGTTTGTATTTAATGTGAGGTAAAGGTTTCATTTGGAGTTGTAGTAAAATATAAAGTAAGCAATTTAGTTGACCTTTAGAGTATGCTCACAGAATCAGAAATAAATTTTTCATATACATTAAAGCTTAAATACCAAATGGATATAGACAAATGGGAAGTTATTTCAGTTTCATTGGCTTCCTTACTGGCTTATGATTACAGTTTTGGGCAGGGGACAAATTTAAGATAGATTGTGAAAGATATTTCTATATATATGTGATTGTTTTCATCTTATCAAACTGGTTATATACAAATGTACGTCTTACAGACTTGATGTTTGCATTTGTAATTTGAAAACAGTTCTTTAATATTAAAAAAAAAACAAAGTTTCATTACAATTTTATGAATTATAAGTATTGTTATAAATTTTATATTTATTTGCAACTATGATTTTCAGGGTAGGACTCATAGAGTGGGTAGCAAACACCATACCATTAAAAGACTTTATAATCAATTCATTGACAGATCAGGAGAAGAAAGCATTTAGTGGAGAGTAAGTGACATATATATATCACCTATGACAAAATTTGTATTAACTTTTAGTAGATTTTTCTGTAAATATATTCAGACATTGTCATCCTGATCAGATGTATTATTGTGTAGCTGTACACCATATATTAGTTTGTACAGAATTTATTTTTTTGTTGTAAGTTTTGCAGGGACCTAAAAGCTTATAGACACTCCATTCTGTTTGTTGAACCAACCCTTACTGGGCATTAATAGTGTAAAGTTTCATCATCTAGGAAACAGTGGCTTGCCCCTACCCACAGAGCTAGAGATTCTTAGATCGTTAACTAGTTATATTATAGTATTAATGACTGTGTCAGACTTTTACTGACATATGAAGATAGTTTTATATATTTTATAGATAATGATAAGATATTGTTTGGTGTATATAACAAGGACATTGAATATATAATAATTTTACTTGATATATTCATTAGACATGGTCCAAATGCAGCATTTAATGGTTGGGTTTCAAAAGTAGCGAAGAAGAATGATCCCTGGCCCACAAAGTATGTGAATATATACAGTAAATACAGTTATACAGAAACCCAGAGACAACTTAGTATTACTGAAAGTAAAGTACCTTGGGATTTATTTAGGTATGTTGTCACATTCATGAACTATATATACATATATTGTAAATCTAGAAGTATTTTTTTACTTTGAATTTATCTCCAAAAGAAGATTAAAGTCTTTTTGTGCTTGTCAAATTGTTGCAGTTTGGACTGCATGTGCTCAGTCCACATTGCAAATGATATCATACATTTCATTAATTATGTACATGTACCTCAAATTTAATTGTACATTTTCTTGTATCATTTATTTGCATTTTATGGAGTCAGCATAGTTACAAGCAAAAATGATTTTTGTGTATTACATAAAACTGCATTGTAAGAATGATTAAAATTATAATAATGAACACTTAATATAAAGAGGCAACACAGTTGGGCCAGCCCAGTTTTTCCTATGACTATCAAAAATTACTTTCAAAGACTCATCTGTGTAATGTATTCATCAAAGATATTAATAATGTTGTTATGTAGTAAGAAAGTGATATTGTGAACATTGAGAATTTGGGCACTAATTGTATTCCAGTGAAATAAATTTTAGATATTGATAAAATAAGTAATGTATGTATGGACATGTATTGTTATGTTATGTAGATATTATACTGTGATTGTTTCAGGCGATCATTCCAGCAGTTGAGTACAAGTCCTGAAGCATTTCATGTGTTACGTAGCCACTGTATGAAGACCCATGCCATGTTGTCTATCTGCCAGTATATACTGGGTATAGGAGATAGGCATCAGTCTAACTTCATGGTCAACCTTAAGACAGGTGAAATGGTTGGCATTGACTTTGGACATGCATTTGGATCAGCAACTACAGTAAGATGATTTCATAACTTTTGTCCTTTCAGAACACTGTTCTAGTACTTGATAATTATATATGGAAGGATTGTATTAAATTGAGTATGTAATATGCATCAGTTGGGTTTCTTTTTTAAGAAAAATGAATAATGAATTTATTGTTAATGTTTGCAAATGTAGAACTGTATTTTTAGATACAAAAATAACTTTACAGCTTTGATGTAGAATTTAATTCCTGTGTAAAGTTTTTGATTTTGAACATTTACAGACAAAAGGAATAGTTTGACACACATGGATAATACATATTGTTTTGTTTTAGTTTTTACCTATCCCTGAGTTGATGCCATTCAGATTGACACGTCAGATCAGTAACTTGATGTTGCCCCTACAGGTAAAGGGGTTGATTGAGAGTACAATGATACATGTGCTGAGAGCTCTCAGGTCAGACTCAGATCTTCTCTTAAATACCATGGATGTGTTTGTGAAGGAACCCTCTTTAGACTGGCAGGTCAGTTAACTTATTGTATACATTTGTTCTAATTTCACATTCATATAAGTTTCGGTCATATTTTAAGTATAAGAATCTGTAAGGTTACCTTGAAATTATCATGATTTTGTGTTTTTCCATTTCAGCAAAATGCGGAGCGGCAGGTACAGAGTATGTGTGAGGAAGGTAAATTATTAACTTTATATTTATATTGTTCAACTGTTAACAATGCCCTGTCATTTATTTTCAAAGTACAGTTGTAACAGTGTATTGCAGTTGTTACTATGTGTCCTTATTATACATGTACTATATGTCCTTATTATGGGTCTAAAAACCAATGAATTACATGTACACATGTATCTGTTTTAGATATTTTTGCTACACTCGTTTTTTCCTAGACACTTGTTTGCTCACCTGTCACAAAGTGACAGGGTGAGCTTTTGTGATCGCTTTTCGTCCGGCGTCCGTCCGGCATCCGTCCGTAAACTTTTGCTTCAAATGCTCCTCATAAACCAATAAGCCAATTTCATCCAAACTTCACAGGAATGTTCCTTTGGTGGTCACCTTTAAAAATTGTTCAAAGAATTTAATTCCATGCAGAACTCTGGTTGCCATGGCAACCGAAAGAAAAAACTTTAAATATCTTCTTTTAAAGAACCCAAAGAGCTAGAGCTTAGATATTTGGCATGAAACATCTTCTAATGAGTGTCTACCAAGTTTGTTCAAATAAAAGCCCTGGGGTCAAAATTGGCCCTGCCCCAGGGGCTCATTGATTTTTCCTATATGCATATAGTAAAAACTTAAAAAATCTTCTTTTAAAGAACCCAAAGAGCTAGAGGTTAGATATTTGGATGAAACATTTTCTTATGAGTGTCTACCAAGTTTGTTCAAATAAAAGCCCTGGGGTCAAAATTGGCCCCGCACCAGGGGGTCATTGATTTTCCCTATATACATATAGTAAAAACTTAAAAAATCTTCTTTTGAAGAACCCAAAGAGCTAGAGCTAAGATATTTAGCATGAAACATCTTCTAGTGAGTGTCTACCAAGTTCGTTCAAATAAAAGCCCTGAGGTCAAAATTCCCCCGCACCAGGGGGGGTCATTGATTTTCCCTATATGCATATAGTGAAAACTTAAAAAATCTTCTTTTAAAGAACTCAAAGAGCTAGAGCTAAGATATTTAGCATGAAACATTTTGTAATAAGTGTCTACCAAGTTTGTTCAAATAAAAGCCCTGGGGTCAAAATTGGCCCTGCCCCGGGGGTCATTGATTTTCCTTATATGTGTATAGCAAAAACTTAAAAAACCTCTTTGAAAAAATCCCAAATAGCTAGAGTTTAGACATTAAGCATGAAACATCTTCTAGTGAGTGTCTACAAAGTTTGTTCAAATTAAAGCCCTGGGGTCAAAATTAAGGGTGTAACGGTTTACCGGTATACCGATATATTGCAATATGAAAAAATAAATTTCGTACCACGGTACGATTTTTGGAAAACCGGTATTTTATAAAAATCATAATTTTCAATTAATTGCCTTCAAATTTTGTACAAATTTCACATAAAATCTTTAATTGGCGAATTTTATTGGCTGGCACCAACGTAATGTAAAAGTATCCGACAATTAGTACACTTAAAAATCAATAAGCGGCCGCATAATTTACATAAGCGGCCCAGATGTGAAAGGTCACATGTGACTAGTTTTGTTTATCAAATTGTGTGACACTTTACTTTCTATTTATTCCTTACATTTATATTAAGTTTCTACTAAAAATATATGCATATAATAATAATATATAATGTTACTCCATCTTAAAAGACTTTATATCAAAACATATACACGACAATACGTATTGCAATATATTGCAATACGCTTCAGCAAAATGGCAATATATTGCAATACGGTTTTTGCCGTATTGTTACACCCCTAGTCAAAATTGGCCCCGTCCTGGGTGTCATTGATTTCCTTATATGTGTATAGCAAAAACTTAAAAAATCTTCTTTGATATAACCCAAATAGCTAGAGTTAGATATTAAGCATGAAACATCTTCTTATAAGTGTCTACAAAGTTTGTTCAAATAAAAGCCCTTGGGTCAAAACTGGCCCCGCCCCAGGGGTGTCATTGTTTTTAACTATATGTGTATAGTAAAAACTTAAAAAATCTTCTTTTAAAAAACCCATTGTCAGAGCTAGAGCTTAGATGTTTAGTATAAAACATCTTATGGGTTTCTACCAAGTTTGTTCAAATCAAAGCCCTTGGGTTAAAATTAACTCTGCCAGGGGGGGGGGGAGAAGGTCATTGTTTTTCCTTATATGTGTAAAGCAAAAACTTAACATCATGAAACATCTTCTAATGGGTGTCTTAATTCCAAGTTTGTTCAAATAAAAGCTCTGGGGTTTAATCTAGCCCCGCTTCGGTGGCCTATATACAGGTGAGCGACCTCAGGGCCATCATGGCCCTCTTGTGTAATAAGCCAATTTGTATGTGCAGTAACAAAACAGAGTTGGGGACATATTGTTCTCTCTGTAGGATAAAAAGTAATAAAAATTTGTGTAATACATATATATCACTTTATTGATATTTCAGATGTAGAATTGTACTCTCAAGAAGGGGAAATAATAGAGTGGTACCCAAAGGAAAAGATTAGATATGTAAAAAGAAAATTGAAGGGAGAGAATCCAGCTTACATAACAAGGTATACATTTTATAAACAGTAAATCATACAATATGAGAACACTACAGAGATTTGAAGTACTAGTTAGGTGGTCTTATTTTATATTTCTTCTTTTTCCAGTAATACAGTACAGACACCTTCAGTATACCTGTACTGGCTAAAAAATTAGAATTATCATGAAATTTCTTGGTTAAGGTAAATGTATAATGTATTAAAATAAACTTTGAACAAAGGTAGAGAATTAGGGAAGTTAAACAGTTAGTTGTACACAAGTCTTTCAACTATATGCAGTAACTTGTAAATTTCAGAGATGAGCTGAGACTTGGCCACGGCAAGAAACCAGCATTTAAGTATTATGAGATGGTAGCTCTTGGTCAGAAGGACAATGTACGTTTCACATTACCATCTAGCGGTCTAACTGTAGAACAACAGGTGGCAGCACTCATTGATCAAGCTACAGACCCTAATATTTTAGGCCGTACTTGGGTTGGCTGGGAACCATGGGTGTGAATGTTAAATACATGTAGAGTCGTAGATCTGTAGATTAAAAAAAAACAATGACGGCAATGATTAAGATGTTTTGGATTGGAATCATGTTTAATAACAGACCAATAAGTTGATTATGATATGTATATTTATGAAATATTTGACTTATTTACTGTAGTTGTGTTTCACAATGTGCCATCTTCAAACCATTATGATCGGTTATAATTTTTTCTTTAAGGCCACTTACTATGAAGATTCTTAAAGGTATTTACTAATTGCCAACTTATTCTTACATTTTCATGTATTTTTGAAATATTGCATTTATTAATGAAACCATTCAATTATTTTCTTACATTTTCAATGTTGTTCATAAAGGTTAAATATCTGTACAAGTATTTTTTTTATTGCTGTTGTATTATTAGATACACATGTTTAAATTGCTTAAAGGAATGGTATACATGTATCTAAAAACGTATGTCTTTTTAGTCCCCTACCGGTTTACTGGAGGGGACTTTAGGTTTACCCTCCGTCCGTCTGTCCGTCCGTCTGTCTGTCAGTCCATCCGTCCACAAAACTGGATCCCGCGATAACTTGAAAAGTACTGAAAATATTTTTATGAAACTTGGTATATGGATAGATGGCAGTATGGAGATTATGCACGTCTTTTTCTTTTCTTCCTATGTTGAAAATTCTGGTTGCTATGGCAACAAATAGGATGAAAATATGGCAAATTTTACACATAAACTGGATCCAGTGATAACGCAAAAAGTACTGGAAATATTTTTATGAAACTTGACATATGTGTAGATGGCAGTCTTGGGATTATGCACGTCTTTTTCTTTTCTTCCTATGTTGAAAATTCTGGTTGCTATGGCAACAAATAGGCTGAAAATATAGCAAATTTTACACATAAACTGGATCCAGTGATAAAGCAAAAAGTACTGGAAATATTTTTACGAAACTTGACATATGAGTAGATGGCAGTCTTGAGATTATGCACGTCTTTTTCTTTTCTTCCTATGTTGAGAATTCTGGTTGCTATGGCAACACATAGACTGAAAATATGGCAAATTTTACACATAAACTGAATCCAGTGATAACTCAAAAAGTACTGTAAATATTTTTATGAAACTTGACATATGGGTAGATAGCAGTCTTGAGATTATGCATGTCTTATCTGTTCTTCCTATTTTGAAAAAATATCAGTTGCCTTGGCAACAAATAGGCTTAAAACATGGCAAATATAACAATATTTGTGATTAGTCAAAAAGAGCTGAACATTTTTATGAAATTGCATCTTTAATTCAAGAGTTATCTCCTCTTTAAGAATTTTGCTTTTAAAATGTTATATTTTGGTAACAGGGATGTTTCAAATATTAACTTTAGAGTGTCCTTCAGTCCGTCTGTCTGTCTGTTCATAAAAACTGTTTCCTGTGATCACTTTTAGAGAACTTTTCCAACAAGTTTACTTAAAATAGAGAAAAATTGAAACATTAGTGAATGGCCAATGGCCCTTCAGAATGTTGATGGGGTTCTAACCGGTAGGGGACTTATGGATTGCTTGCAATACTATGATAATTGCTTGTTGTATCTAGCCTTAGAAACAAGGTGGCAGCCTTTATTTAGTGTTACTAAAAACTTGTATTTGAGTTATTGATGGTTTTAGTAGGTCTTATTTTCAACATGTATTTTTGTTATAAGATTAGTTAGAATTAATTATGATTGAAAACAAAATATTTACAACAGACATTTCTTTGTTTATTTAGAAGTAAGAACTTGAAATAAATTGATTATTTGTAGCATGAACTTTACAATACTTTAAAAAAAACATAATAAGCAGTGGATACAATTTTCCATTCTGATGGAATTAAAGACTTACAAACTTCATTTGTGATTTAAATTCCAATGTAAAATAATGGCGAGTCTGGAATAAGTTGAAAATCACCCTTTAAACATTGTTTTGTAAGAGATTTAAAACAACTGTGTATGTACATGTGTCATTTCATTGTTTTTATATTATGTTTTGTCTGTTTGAATATTGTTCATTTGTAAGAGAACATTAATTTGTGTTTTGTAGCAGGTTGTATCATGATTTCAAAAATATATTAAAGATTAGTATAGTACTTGTTTTACAATTTATTTATTTTTTGCCGCTGCCATAATGTTCTCTATTTGCCTGTACATGATAAATTATATATTTATTTTAAGCCTTGATTAAAGATTCGTGTTTGTCTGGCATAGAGAATAATGTGGCATTTTTGTTAAGGTACCATTCAATTTTTTAAGATTTTCTCTAAACTTCAATGTCTAACAAAAGTAAAAATCTAAAAATACTTTGTTGGACTTTGTTTGCAGTTAACTATGAGGTATCAGGAAATATGAGCAGGCTTATATTATTGGTTAGTGAGTATGTTTTTTTTTAAAGCTAGACTATAACTTAATATTACTCGTAAAGATCCAGGCCAGTGGTAGCATGTTTACACTTTGTTCAAAGCATATCAAAACGTGGTGGTTTTCATTTTGATTGCCGATTACATGTACGAAACTTACACAGGTCTATATATTGCCGTTCATTCTTAACTTAAATGTTTTCACAGCGAAGCTTAATATATACAAGTATACACATAAATTGGAATACGCTCCTTGAAGCTTGTATGATTGCTAGACCTCCTGATATTAATTCATGAAAGCTTTACGATGAGTCTCTGTCAATAGACAAATACACTGCCTGCTTAAGCAACGGAAAACCTCGCCTATTATTCATAATATTCATTATTATCAAGTTTCTGCTTGTGCAAATTTTAAAATTTTCCCGCTTAACTTACTACCCATCCATGCTCTCACAATGGCTAGTCGACCGATATTGTGTAAACATTATTTTCGTCAGAACATAAAACTTTACGTGGCACTAACTTCAAAAATAAGACCAAATAATTTGTGATAATATGGCTCTACTAACTACACCGTATAATAAATTATAGTGCCCATGTAGTATATAGTATACATGGGTCATAAATAAAGAGATCGGTCTGTGGGTAACATTCAAATATCATACCCAGAAAAATACTGTTACCCGAGGCGTTATTTTAAATTTCTTACGTGGTACACTTGCATCAACAGTAAGAATAACTCCCATTGGCATTGTATGACATAAACATAACACAAACGACTTACTCTGGTCTTGGCGAAAATGTAAACCGAATTATCGTGGATGAATTGAGATTGAGTCTAATGTATATGGTCGTTTCCTCTTACATGTATTACCCAGTGTTGAATTCGGCAAAAACTAGACACACAAACACGATTCGGTATTGACATTTACTAAATAAATACAAAACAAATAACTTTATTACAAATAAAACATTGTTATAGTGTTGATAGAAAAATCATGTATATACATTTATGAAAATGAGATCAGACATGACACTTTGACAGATTGTATATCTCCTTTTTCGGTTTATAATTTGATAAAGATTCAAATTTATTAAAAGTAGGCTCTACAGAAATATCCCTTTAAAAACACTTTTTTTTTAGGACACACCATCAAAAAATGAAACTGTTTCGTTACAGGACTTGTATAGCCGTTGCTCACACGGAGTGTTCGTATCACTTCGGTTTTAATAAAAAGCTTGTCTGCAGATACCCGGAATTTTGATAAATATATGCATGACGTAGCATGTCCAGAAAAATGCGAGTTGCTGTGGAAAATAGAAAGCAATGGTTTACTAGTAATTTCTATGATTTGAGCCAGTCGTTACGGCAGTTATACTTCGATAAACAATAAAAAAAAGTTTAAAAAAAAGGAAAATTATCAAAAAGAGGAAGGAAAGAAATATATGACCCGTAAGCAATGGAAACACGTTAAAACAGTTTAAAAACAATTTATTTTTCCTTTTCGAATTAAAGAACTTCCGAGCCGTTATTTAAAAACAGCGGGAATAGCCCGAGCACTTAAATTTCCAAGTCTCCTTTTGTACTCAAAAGGTTAAATAGAATGTTCATTAATACCCGAGTACCTACCTAATTTAAGTGAAGGAATACCTGTAGATAAATCAAGATTTTTCCAATATTTCCTTTTACCAATTTGTTCACCTCGATGTTAATTTTTTGTTTAAATAAAGTAACAATTTTGATTGACTAGTTCTAATGATTTAAGGCTTTAATGAGATTCATTAACTTCAGTTTGATACCCAAAAATGGATGCTGCCAGCACCCGTTCTCAACACTGTGGAGAAGTCTGGTGACCTCTCAAATAAAACTCATTGCCTCAGAAAAACTCGTCTGTGAAAGAAATAATGCACCATTTGTTGTCTGTCGTAAATATATGTTGTCTATAAATGCCTTTCATAAATTTACATACATAATGATTAATAGAATATTGTTGTCATTGTAGAAGAATTGATGGATGAGTATTGTTTGGGTAAAGCTAGTGTTAAAATTTCTCAAACATACCATGTATTTATGTTTGTTTAATACATTGAATAGTCGTGTAAAATGTGACGATTGACCTAATTTCACAGTCACATCTGGTGTTATGCTTCACGTCTTAAGCAGCGGAAATTCGCATACTAGTATACTTTTTACCGATGCTCATTTTTGAGATACGTATGGGGTTCCACCCCCGTGTTGATGCTTGTGTATAAATAATCAAGGAGAACAATACAAGCAAAATCGTTAGCAACAGACAATTATTGCTCTTTTTTAATCATTTTAATTCTCAACTAATTATTATGTAGTATTTTTTTTCTATCATTTCAACATTTTTCCTTGTTTTAATTACCAATTTATTCAATAGCTCTTGAGAAATGTGTATTATACCTGCAAACGCCTTCTTGATCGGGACGATATTTTTGTCTGTCAAACTGACGTCAGTTGTTTAATATTGATTTATTAAATTGTTATGAATCTACATTAAATAATAAACTCGATGTGAATTTTCCAACATGTCACTTCCTTTACAATTCTTTCTGTGGCAAAGCATGCCTTTTTTATAGAGAAATACGATCCTGTATCAATCGAACTTTTACTTTATGCGTTTTAATTGCTTAGCTTATTTACTTAAGGTCAATGAAAACGTTTTGAAACAGTATCAAATAATTAAGGAACCTCTGGCCTTCATCTTAAGTTAACACTTCAAACTGTTTGTAAGTAAATATTGGCAAATGATTTTTTAAAAGGAATTCAAATTTAGGGCAATTGATTTTCACAACTTTTCAGCATGTTTTTACCTGAATTATTTTATTTATATATTTTTATTAACTCAGACGATACTTGCGGACGATTATGTTTCATCATTTCTCATTGACCACTGAAGGTACCGACTTTAAAACTTCATACATGGCCGAGCAATAGTTCTTGCCAATATTAAATAAAATGTAAAGGATAGTTCTAAAATTATTATTCAGATGTCTCTAATTTTCTAATTAAATTCCCGAGATATTTAAGTTCTGTTAAATATACTTCCTAAAAAAAAATCAAATCAAATATACTTCCTCGCATAAAACATTTAACGTTGTGTTTAGATCTAATTATACTTTCTACTGAACAGTTATATATCATAAGAACTTACACATATAAATATTTTCCAATATAACGAGACCACCAATAACATTCACGTTCCTTGCACATAAAAATATCGAAAAAACACATATCAGGTACCTTCAGAGTATGATGTTCAATAAGTGTCCAATGTATTTTATAAATAATTATAATTGCCTACCGACTGCGTAGATGCTGATGTTCACGTACGTACTGAAAACGACATATTAATTATAAAATATTCATTTAGGAACACATGCATTTCAGTGTTCCTTTTTTTCAAGATAAATAACCCCACTGTTTACAAAGTTTTATCAGTAATGCACCTTGGGTAAAAATGAAGTCACATAGTTTTTTTGGGTAAAAATGAAGTCACATAGTTTTTACAAAGACTTGTGAAGCAAATTGTTTCTCAAAAATCTTCTATTCAAGTAAAATGCCTAGAGCTTAGATATTTGGCATGTAGCATCACCATATATGGTCCTCTATAAAAGTTATATAAATCATGCTCCTGTGGTAAAAATGGTTCTGCCCAAAAATGGTCGCTAAGCTTGCAATAGCTTATAATGGAAAATATATTTAAGTATACTTTTATGAAACGTCAATTCCCAAAGCTGAGATATTGAGTATGTAGCTTTGCTAAGTGGACCTCTACAAAAGTTAAAATTTATGAATCATGCCCTTTAGGAAAACATTGGCACACCGACTGTCGCTTTATTATACCCTAGCACAATGAAGGTGTAAGGGGGGTTTACTGGAATCAGCTTGTTCGTCCGGTCGTCACCCCGCTCTCACGGGACAGTAATAATGTGGCTAGAGGGACAATATGTTACTGTTCTTTCTCTTTGATGTCATATATTCCGTAATGCTTTTATGTGGCTATTTTCTTTTGTGTGGCTTAAAAGAACAATAGAGAGAACAATAGAGTAGCCATATTATTACTGTTCTGTTAGAACGTCCGTCCGGCCGTCCGTCGGTTTTTCCTTGTCCGCCCAATAACTTAAGATTCTTTTGACCCACAGTCCTCATATTTGGTACTTAGATTGGTCACGATTAGTGAATGATTCCTATTGATTTTGAGGTCACCAGGTCAAAGGTCAAGGTCACAGGGATTTTGACTTCAAAAAGTTTGTCCGCCCAATAACTTAAGGAACTTTTGACCCACAGTCTTCATATTTGGTGTGTAGATTGGTCATAATTTGTAGAGGATCCCTATTGATTTTGAGGTCACTGTGTCAAAGGTCAAGGTCACAGGGACCTTGACTTAAAAAAGCTTGTCCACCCAATACCTTAAGATTCTTTTGTCTCACAGTCTTCATATTTTGTATTGAGATTGGTCTTAATTAGTAGATGACCCCTATTGAATTTTGAGGTCACTGAGTCAAAGGTCAAAGGGGCCTTGACTATAAAAAGTTTGTCCGCCCAATAACTAAAGAAACCTTTGACCCACAGTCTTCATATTTGGCATAGAGGTTGGTCATGAACATAATGTGACCCCTTTTGGTCACAGGGGCCTTGACTAAAAAGGCTTGTCCGCTCAATTGCTTCAGAATGCTTTGGTAAACAGTCTTCATATTTGGTATTGAGGTTGTTTATGACTAGTAGATGACCCCTGTTGATTTTTAAGCGACTGTGTCAAAGGTCAAGGTCATTTGGATATTTACTATAATAAGCTTGTCTGCACAAATGCTTAAGAATGCCTGTCTGCAGTGTATTGATTATGACATTTTCACATTTGAAGCATGAAGAATACATAACTTAGCAATGCACTGGCTTAGTAACCTCAGATGTGGTAGGGAAGTTGTCCTAGAGCTCTAAATGACCACTGTTGATTCTGACAGAGAGGTATGCGGGGGTATTCATGCCATGACAGTGGCAGTTCAAGTTTATACAGATTTGTGTAGTAAAATTGTTTTAAAAAGGCATCTCCTCAGAAACTACAATGCCTAGTGCTTAGCTTCTATAGGCTTGATAATGTATAGAAAATACTTTCAGTCTTCTTTTGAGAAAATACAATGCTAAGAGCCTAGATATTTGGCATGTAGCATTGCTTAGTGGACATTGAAGAAAGTTTTATAACCCCAGGTCACTTAGTTTACATAGACTTGTATAGTAAAGTGTCTTAAAAAATCTTCTTTAAAAGTACAATACAGTTTAGAAATTTTAAAAAAATTGCAAGTAGCATCCCATTTTGGTCCTCTACAAAAATTATATAACTTGATGGCCTTGTGGTCAAAACCGCTTATATCGAGTAACAAAGTTAAACACGATTTAAAACTTCTTGGGTGAAATTACAATGTCATGAGCTTAAATATTTGACATGAAGTCGATTTAAAAGAAAAATGCTGCTTTTGTTAAAACTTTAAACGCAAATGTGACCTAATAACTGACGTTTACATAAAAGATGTGACCATTTTTAGCTCGAGTATACGAAGTCTATGGAGAGCTGTTCTACTCACCCGCCGTCCAGATTTCAGATAAAAGTTTTGGTGCAGTAAAATATTTTTCACTATAACTTTTTCATTTCTTAAGGTATCAACTTCAAATATATGTTCCTTATCATTAACCACATCTTATGTGACAAGGACCATAACTCTAGCACCAATTATTTCTGATTTATCTTCCCTTAAACCTAAAATTTTCCTTAAGAAACATTATTTTTTACTATAATTTTTTTCATTTCTTAAGGTATCAACTTCAAACTACAAGTGTATGTTCACATCTTATGCCACAAGGTTCATAACTCTAGCACCAATATTTTCAGATTGATATCCCCTTGAACTTAGAATTTTCCTTAAAATTGATATTTTTTACTGTTACTTCTTTATTTCATAAAGTATCAACTTAATACTTCAAATATATGTTCCTTATCATTACCCACATCTTATGTGACGAGGTTCATTACTCTAGCACCAATATTGCAAGAATTATCTCTCCATAAAGTTAGATTTTTTTTACTTGAAAAATGTTATTTTTTACTATAACTTCTTAAGTTTTAAAGGTATCTACCTCAAACTTCAAATACATATATCTTATCATCAACCAGATCTTATGTGACAAGGTTCATAACTCTTGAAGCAATATTTTCAGATTTATCTCCCTTTGAACTTAGAATTTTCTTTAAGAAATATTATAACTTCTTTACGTTTTAAGGTATCTTCTTCAAACTACAAATATATGTTTCTTATCATTACACACATGTTGTGTGACAAGTACCATAACTCTAGTGTGACTATTTCCAGAGTTATATCCCCCTTGTACTTGGAATTTATGTTAACAACAATAACTTCTTGTCATAAGAAGAAATATATTTATATCATCATAATTATAATCTTTCATAGTTTTGTCTTCCTTACTGCACCCAGTATTAAATTAGTCTCCTGT
Source organism: Ruditapes philippinarum (assembly GCF_026571515.1). Classification (NCBI taxonomy): domain Eukaryota; kingdom Metazoa; phylum Mollusca; class Bivalvia; order Venerida; family Veneridae; genus Ruditapes; species Ruditapes philippinarum. The sequence goes on along the minus strand of NW_026865483.1, from coordinate 109,464 downwards.
GACATTTGAATAGTTCATGCCGTGGCAAACTGTATAAATGAAAATAAAATGTGTGAATTGTAAATTTAAACCCGAAACATCGTTTTCTTAAACTGAGCTTTTCTAAAAACTAAATATTCATAATTAATAACTAATAAATATTACTAAACTAATTAAATACTATTGATTATTTTAATAGAACATTTATAGGGTCAATGAAACTGGTACAAGTACATATTTGTATAAGGTTACGCCTCCATGCCGTTACATTAGAAACACCACGGGAACTAAACAAACGAATTTTGTTTAAAAAAAAACAACTATAAAAAGGATCATGTTTAAGTCTATTTGCAGATCAAGGTTTCTGAGAGGAGCTGTTGCTGTTAAAGCGGTATTTTTGGAACAATGTTACCGGCAAGACTAAGTTTTCTATGTTTTATGATAACTGTAGGGATTGAGGTTCGGGCGGAATTTAGGGAGGAAAGTTTTCATGTATTACAGGCTAAGACAGTAACAAATGTTTATTCCAAACTGTCATCTCGCTCACATGTTGACTGTGCAGACTCGTGTTTGACTGCTGAAAATTGCTCCACGGCAACCTATAACTCAAGCAGTGGACAGTGTCTCCTCAGTGGAACGGCAGATATTACTGATATTGCTGATAGTAGTATAATTACAGTCGTGAAGAATGGATTGTTTCCCAGTGAGTAAAAGACTTGTTCTATTTTCGATCTGTTTGGTCCCAGTTTCAAAAGTTTAGAGGTCATTTTGTTTCTAACGATTTTTTTTTTCATTTTACCGATTCTGATTAACTTCCAGTAATCACGAATCTGCGAATTGCCTCGCGGATTTCGAAATTAAAGGTCATGTACCTCAATTTTTTATGGTATTATATAATAAATATAATATTTTGGTGACCTGTTTAAATGAGAGCCCTAGAGATGGCTCTACAACGGAAGCGTTGATGACTCTCGTTTAAACAGATCACCAATAGGTGTACTATTTACTCCAGTTTTTAATGTTTTCTGTATCCATGTACAGTATATTCATGTAATATGATACTTCTGTATAACCGTATAATGACTTTATAAATATAGCATGCTATCAGCATTGTTAAAATCAAAAAACAAAAAAAGTCCGTAAATATTTTGATCATCCCGTTAACAAAACAATCTGAGTATATATTGAAATACTAATAGAAAGATATATGTACCATGTAATCTTAAGATAATATAATAGCATTTTCTGTTTTGTAATATTTCCAAGCTTTGATTTACTGTATTAATTAAAAGTTTTATAAATAGATAACTTAGTTACATTGGATTAATTTATATAATTATTTTGTTCTTAGAACATGAGGATAATATTTTTGTCTAACGGTATTTATACATTTACATTGTAGATTTTTGTATTCGTATTAACTTAAATGTCCTTTCGTCTCCAAGTTAATTTAATGCATTACATTTCATATTTTATGAACAGTCGTGGATGATCACTTCGGAACGTCTTTCTTCACTGGTTTCATGTGCAACTACGAATGCATCGGGACGCCACACCTGCTTATGGTATCAACTGTTCCTGAACCGACCAATGTTTTAGTAACTATACCATTCCTTAATATATACGAAGAACAACATTTTCTTAACGAGTCCCTATACCTTCAATATTCTGACACCCTGATGCCGGAATGGACCACTGTTGTTTCGTTTAAGGGTGTTGAAATCGTATCTGATAACCCTATTGCTCTTTATTCTTTAAACTATGACAGCTGGTCCGTTGATGGCACATTGGAAATTCCAAAAGAGAAATGGGGCAAAGTCTTTATTGTGGGCACTCATAATTCGTCTTGGTGGGGCACAGGACAGATTCTTGTTATTGCTGCAGATAATAACACTGACGTCCTTTTAGAATTCCCTACAGGTTCATCACTGACAGTAGCACTGAACAAACATGAAACTTACCAATTTCAGGCAAATGAATTAGAACCAATAGCAGGTACGATTGTTTCTGCTAACAACCCAGTGGTCGTTCATACTGGACACGACTGTGCCAATATTCCTAACCATGATGCTCTCTTCTGTGATTTCATTATGGAAAATATGCCACCTTTAAACACACTTGGTTCTGTGTTTGTAGTACCTTACCAGAGAACAAGACCTATGTACACAATTAACATCGCTTCACCATACAATGGTACCACTGTGGACATATGGGACATTAATGGAAATCCAGTGGAAACTATTTCAATGGACAGCCAGGATTCGATATTTCGGAGCTTCTTTGCATCTGAGATATTCTCAATTACATCGTCAGAAAACATTTTAGTCACACAGTATGGTCACGGTTCAAGTAACATTTATGGAGATCCTTCTCTGACAGTTATTCCAGCTCTCACACAGTTTATAAACAGATGTAGCTTTCAGGTCCCTGATACTTTTACTGATCCGAGTGTTGTTTCTATCGTTATTGATTCTGCCTCCGATGTATCGGGACTTAAGTTAAACGGATCTCCGATTGTTGCAGCTGAATCCACCAGCGTCATTATTCCAGGAATAGGGTCATTCAACGTCATCTATATCGATGTCATTAGTAATGTGATGTATTCACTCTATCATGACGTGAAGCATGTCAGATTTGGAGCGATTTTGTACGCAAGAAATTCTTTATCAGAATTTACAACCGTTCTTGGATATGACCTATGATAACAAGTTGTGAGATATTTGGAAAACCCTGATTGCACATTATTTTGTGAACCTGTATTATAAAACATTTTGTTTAAAGAAGCTGCACGAAAAGAATATCGTTGAAGGCTATTGATGCTTTCAATTCTTGACATTTGTCAATGTATTAATTGCAAATTAGTCGATAAAGGCTGTTAGTGCAAAGAAGTAAAATCTATTTCTGGCACCAGAAAACTTGACCCCAATAATCTCTTAAACCAAAATAAGAGGACAGCCAAAGGTATCTACCTATTAAATATGTGAGACATTTGTCATTAGAAAAAAAATCTGCATGCGCAAAGTTGTAAAAACCTCTTTTTTTATCAGTTTCGTAACCTTGACTTAAGAGTCCACCTCTCCGCCACCCAAATTTACAGAGCAAACAAAAATATTCACCTGTTGAATAAGACATAAATTCACATTTATTTGCACAGCTTTTATGTTTTTAATGAAATGTATATTTATTAGTTTTTGCACCGTTAACCTTAGCGTCGGTCCAAATACTTCATCAAACGTTAGATGACTACCAAATGTATGTACCTAAATAATATGAAATAGATAAATACAGAATCCCAAAAGAAAGCCAAACACGGCAAAATTGAAAATGTTGCAGGCTCGGTTTGATTGAGCCTGTTCATGGACGGTACTGAAAAGTGCAAGTTACCGTCTACGCCCCCTAGCACCGGCTTAAGCAGAATTCAACATTTAAACGTGAAATAGTAAAATTTTGAATTTAGAAACATCCGCAGATGTGTTCATACGGCGGTTATCATGGAACCTTCAATGTGACACGTAAGTGCCATTCCATGAAAAGCGGCGTATGGTCCCCAAGTAATAAAAATCGTGTGCCCTAATGAGAAAACAATGGCCGGAACTAAATAAAATGGAATTTTGAAAGGGGATCAGAGGTTATGAAGCCTGCGTATCACAGATAAGACGTCAAAAGACAAATTTAAAAAGCAGGCAACATATTCTAAGGGTGATTCAACATTATTCAAGTAGGAATATTGGAACCACCAAACTAGAAAATGCCGAAAAGTTGAAACAAAAATACCACAAGCACAACAATAATGTAATGAAAGACATTAGTTCATAAACAAAAGCTGTATGAGCTGAGGTTCAAACCCCGTGAAGGGCAAGCCATTGTTTCCGTTGGCAAGAAATTTTTCACCCATTACTTAGTACTGGTTGGTTCCAGGAACGGATGCGATTACAAAACACAATCAAACTTAAACGGCTGTAAAAAGTCTCCCCGTACATTTAATCAATGATGTTATATTTTCGATCCTTGAAGATCGTTCAGCACGACAATATTGTTGTGCTTGTGGTATTTTTAGTTTCAACTTTTCGGCATTTTCTAGTTGGGTGGTTCCAGTATTCCTACTTGAATAATGTTGAATCACCCTTAGGATATGTTGCCTGCTTTTTAAATTTGTCTTTTGACGTCTTATCTGTGATACACAGGCTTCATAACCTCTGATCCCCTTTCAAAATTCCATTTTATTTAGTTCCGCCCATTGTTTTCTCGTTTAGGGCACACGCTTTCTATTACTTGGGGACCATACGCCGCTTTTCATGGAATGGCACGGAAGTGTCACATTGAAGGTTCCATGATAACCGCCGTATGAACACATCTGCGGATGTTTCTAAATTCCACATTTTACTATTTCATATTTAAATGTTGAATTCTGCTTAAGCCGGTGCTAGGGGCGTGGACGGTAACTTGCACTTTCCAGTACCGTCCATGAACAGGCTCAATCAAACCGAGCCTGCAACATTTTAAATTTTGCCGTGTTGGGCTTTCTTTAGGGATTCTGTATTTATCTATTAAATAAATCAGTATAAATTAGATTTGTAAAAATGTCAATTTTAAGTACCAGTGGCCTTATTCATGACACAAGAAACCATAGTTAAACGACCACCCAAGATGTTTTTTAACCAAACATAAAAGACATCGATACCAAGTTGTAACAAGCATTATTCAGTATTATAGAGGGAGATAATTGAAATCAAGCAAAGTGACGACAATACACATCCTCTCTCTTGTCTCTATCTCTGTTTGTCTGTTTGATGTGTTTATAAAATTAGTTTAATATTTAAAGTCATTCATTATTATGTATCATAAAGAGAGATAGTTCAAAAACTAAGTTTAGTAGAGTTATCGTTCTTTAACGCACTTTGACTAGTGTCTATTACTGCCTGAGGTTTCAATAAGGACAGTTAAGAAGTTTTATTCGGAGAGGTATTATTAAAGATAAAGTATCATTAATTGAGATTTGAAAAAAATAAGCACTGTACAATTATGACTTTTGTACAGTACACTCTATTACAAACCTCGTTTTAAGTATATTGCTTTTTTGTCAAGTTATTCTCTGGACAAGCATTTTTAAATATCATATAAAGGGACACATATAAAAACTAAGTAATGTAGAGTTATTGAGATTTTGCAAAACTTAAATGATTATTCTCGACAAATGGAGAGAGAATATGTCCGAAATTTTGAACTCGAGTTAGTGGTCCAGATCTACATTAAGTTGTACAAATCTTAAAACATTATTTCCAATATCATAATGTGAAACACTCAGTTGAGGCCCTTTATTTTAATTAACATAGTGCCTATACCACGTTAATTTTAGCTGTCCAGTTAGCTCAAAACGTAGAGCGTTCGAATCCCACACGGTGCAAGTCACATTCGTTGTGATTGATCATAAAGTCCTTTGCATTGTACCTCTGCTGTGGCATGTACAGAAGTTATCAGTTCCTTGCGAAAATGAAGGCACTTAGTACTAGTAAACTGCTTGGCGGCCAGCCCAGGAACGATGCGTTGGCTGAACTGTGCTCTTTTAATTTCAGTGTTGCTTACTTTCGTGATCTGTAGTAAAAACATCCACCACCACTCTCTTCCCCTTGGCGCCTGAACGTTGCAGGGGAACAGATGAGCAGTAGCCAATATAAAAAGAAATGATATAATTATTAAATTATATTCTTAATGCCACAAATTACTACAAAATCAAAACCAAACCAGTTTTTTTCCGTTTCACGCTACGTTTGATACGGTCCCGGATCACAGGTACCGGTAATGTCCTGTACTAGATATACCCACATGAAAGAGTACCGTAGTATAATAAAAGAAGCCATATGCCAATATCCCGATGGCAGAAAAGCAGGTTGTTTGTTATCGCAGCAAAGATGCTGAAATACGAACATCTTTAAAACGACAGTTCGATTTATTTCAACTGTATAATGTTTAAAAGGAGAGATTTTGATAATTGGTAAGACGATAGCTTTACTTTTACCTTCTGGAGGCATGCTGTTTTAAAATTAAATTTCTGTTATGTGCAAATGGGTCATCAGTTTACAGTAAGAAGTCATATTTACATTAGATATAGGACCGAAAAGCCAGTATACTGTAAAGGAAATGACCTTTTAATGATGCATGATTCGAACAAATTTGGTGGAGGTAAGTAATGCCTCGTACAAAACGTCAAAGCTCAAGGTCTTTTTGGACTGGAAGTTTATTGAAATGCTTTTCCTATTATGTTTTTTGATTTTGATTTTTTAAGTAATTGCATAAACAAATGATACATTTATGTTGAAGTTAAGTCCTTGATCGGTATGGTCATTATTGAATATGGGCCGGGGCCATATGAAACATGCCAGATGAATAACAAGTCTTTATATATGTACATCATTTCCAAAAAGGAAGTCAATACACTAACAGATCAACTAGATTATGCTTAACGCAAAATATTTATAGCTTAGACCTCAAATAATATTTCTTTACTTACGTGTATTGATACAAAACCTTACAAAGTTTGAAACTGTTTTCCGGTTATCCATGTTTACTGATGTTATCCTTTAATGGACTGATGAAAACGTTACTCAAAAACCTGCCAACTTAAAAATCTTAAATCTTAGAAAGAAAAGCATTTTGGAAGCCTTGGTTTGGAATATTCAGTTACAAAGTGATGACGTAAATTAATAGTATATTAAAATGGCTTTCTTACGCTAGAAAACGTATGTTTCTGACAGGTTTAATTTTCTTCAGAGGTAGTATCATTGTAAAAAATGAATAACCTTTTCTATAGATTAATGTTGTATTTTAATAGAGACTAGTTTACATCGTTACACCTGAGGTAACAATAGACTTCAGGACCTCAGCTTACATGTTGGCAAGCTGTATGATAGATTTACAGCGTATTAAACTTTTCACGGTCTTAGAATATTAGTATGCCAATAGAAATAGTTGTAAAAAATGAGGGTAACCGACTTTGTATTTTTTTAGCTATCTGTGGAAGAATTCCAGAGCAGATAATTAACAATAAATGTTTGAAAGGTCTTTTTTCTTTAGCTTAGTTCCTTCCGATTGATTGTGCAAAAATTAAAGAATAGGTGGGTAGCTCATTTATTTTTCTTCTTTACTTAAAGCTATGTCATACTTCTTTAAAGTTGTCCTCTTTTCAAGAATGTTCAGACTCCATACAATAGCTGAAGTGAATACAAATGTATGAAAGAATTACATGTCAATCTTTTTTATACGCCCGAAAATAATTCGGCGTATATTATTACCCACCTTGTCATGTAACATTGCCTTATTGACCTTTACAAAACTGATATGAATCATACCCCTTGATTCAATATTGGCCATGCCCCTTACATAGAAAAAAAGAAAAGACTTTTGTGTGAAACTACAATACCCTGAGTGTAGATATTTTCCATGTAACATCACTTTGTGGACCACAACATAACTGGTATTTAATCAAGCCCCTTGGGTCAATATTTGTCCCGCTCCGGGGATCACTCAATAAGTTATTTAATATGAATTTCTATAGAAATATATATATTTATTCAATTCTTATTTTGTTAACTATAATTTCAAGATCTTAGATATTGATCATGAACCATTGCCTTGTTTGTATCAAATATGCAATTTGGTTCAATAGTGGCCCCCACTGGGTTGATATAGTCTTGTATGAGAAAAAAACGTTCCAGCCTTATTTTGTAAAACTATCTTATGCCTACAGTTTAACTATTTGTCATGCAGCATTGCCTTGTTGACATCGACTAAATTTAAATAAATCATGCCCCTTAGGGTCACATATTTTAAATATACCTTTTTAGAACAAATTATTTGAATCTAATTGTGTAAAACTACAATGTCCAGAATTAAGATATTTAGCATGTAGTATTTCATTATGGGCCTCCACATAACTAATATTAATCCTGTCCTTGGGGTGAATATAGGAACGCCCCTGGGTAACTTGATGTTTATATTAAGTTTCATTGTGTGTAACTACAAAGGCCCCAGAGCTTAGATATTTGGCATGTAGCATCGATTTGTACATTTCAACAAAAGTTACATCAATCATGTCTGGTCGAAAATGACACTGCTGTATGTAGACTTTTGTATGGGAACACATATTTTTTTTTTTAAATAACTATGTCTCTATATTTGGCATATAACATTATTGCCTAGTAGATCGCTGTAACAGTTTTATGAATCATGCACATAGGGTTAAATATGTCCCCACCTTGGGGGTAACATAGTGTCATATCGATAATGAAGACAGACAAGTTTCTTGATTGGGACTCTTAACCCTAATTGAAAGATTATTTTTGATTAATCAAACAAATTTACATTCGGGCGTATATTACCACAGCTTATTGGTTGTATATTTCATAAACTGTAAAATATTAACTCCTCCTTCCTTAGCAGCAACGTTTATTTCAATTGATTGAACGACCAGTTTGGCATACGACGTATGAGCATTTGCTAAAGTTTTGCAATTTTGCACTAGATCACAAATTTGGCCAGTATTGTTGTTAAAGTGAAGAATTAATGTCATAAGCTCGACACACGCCCTTTCATTGCAGGTCTATATTATATTTGAATGTTCCACTCTTCTGAAACTTTTTGGTAAATCCATGATAAATGTATCTCTTTTACAAAATACATCTAAGTTGGTCTTAATGTCATCATTTCACCCAATCGGAACACCTCGACATGAATTGATAGTAATCTGAGTTCATACGGATTGGAAGAAGTTCTACCATGTGACTTTAAAATAATAGAGGGTGCATTTTCTGTATAATGAATAATGTATGTATTCATATTACATCCAAAAGAAAATAATAGTTTTGTTAAATTAATGATTAAAAATATTCCTGACAATCTGAATCAAATGTCAATCACTTTGTTTGCCAAACACTATCGATGATATGATGTTGAGACGGTAATTGGACATGAGAATGTCTTGTCTGGATTTATCCTTGTCCTTTGCAATTTGAACTACAAATGTATCACATCGTTGTCAATACCGTCAGATTGCTTAAAAAACATTAAGATAAGAAAAGTTAAAAAGTTGGCTGAATATACATTATCTTTTGTTTGTTTGTTTTTTTGTTTTGGGTTTTACGTCACATCGACACAGTATAGGTCATATCTCGACGTTCCAGCTTTACTGGTGGAGGAAGACCTCAGGTGCCCTTCCGTGCATTGTTTCAGGCACGAACGGGAACCTGAGTAGAACCACCGACGTGGTCCAGCTAGATGGATAGCTTCCTCACATGAAAGAATCCAAAGCGGTGAGGGCCAAGTGGTTTGAAATCAACGACCTTAACCACTCGGCCACGGACGCCCCCATTATCTTTTGATAAACGCATTACCTTGGTTAAAAGTTTTTTACCATATCACATATCAACTCTTTACGAGGTTACATTTGGTTTACAATACTGCAAATACCTGAAAATATCCTTTCCTTATAATTTACATGTATAAACAAAGTAAGTAAAGTAAGAAAATTACAATAGATTGGTATTTCATTATTGTAGAATTATTTAAAAATAAAACAACACTTAAATAAAAACACAAGTATATTTTATGTCTATATTAATTAATTTAACTTTATCTGATTATTTGAATCTCTTTCAATTACTTTAAAATTCTATTTAATTACGTATCTGCAAAACGTCTTTATTGTAAATTTGAACTGTTCACAAAAAATCGCATTGTTTGATCTGAAATTTGTCATTTAAAAGGCCTTACTGCGAAATTTACAATATTTTCCACATTCTCTTTATTTTCCTAAATCAGGACATATATACTGTATTAACCGTTTACGTAACAAAAGCATGTACATTTGTTTTATTTTGTATGTAAGATCGAACTATAATTCACTGAGTGGACATCAGATGCAATATTTTCACGAGTGGCGTAGCCAAGAGTGAAAATATAATAGCTGGTGTCCACCAATGAAACTATTTATGAGGAAAAAATCTGAAAATTTGTACAAAATTTTGGTTTAAACCTCCATTAAATGGGGGACAAATCTCGAACAATATTTCCAGATACATCATGTCAAAAAAAAACGTCAAACAAGTCTCATTAATTCAGAACAATTGTGGTAAACATATGTTATATTGTATTAAAGAAAATACTATTTCTGTCATACTAATGTGATAGTTATAGTATAGCGATGACGAGAAGGTTATGTTGAAATATCATGACCTGGGTGACATCGAGTGGTTTTCTCTACAGCAAATCATCTAGGCCATAAGGCCGAGAACATTTTCTGTCGGGAAAACTCGATATGCCGCCCCAGGCAATGATATTTCCACATAACAGTCGAGTTCGATATAGAAACACGTAACCTCGGTTTCTTTTTATGGTACTTGTAAATGACACTTATTTTTGTTTTTCTTCTTGTAAACCTCATAACCTAAGAGCCAATAAGAAGAAAAGTGGGTGTTCCTGATCGGTTGGATGACCACAGACAAAAACATTTCTGTAAATAATTGTGACGCGCCAGCCAGTATCACGCTAGCCGCCGGTTGATCAGCATTTGTCTTAGTTGCATGCCTAAAGATGGATTTTAAATCTATTTCAATGAAAACGATAGATGACACATGTAACCGGCTTCCTGAACCCACACTTTTATGTTTTATAAAATCGGTCATACACTTGTTTCAATTTACCAAAATTCTTTTTTTCCATATAATGCTTTCTTTGGGTTTGTTTCTTTTCAAAACTATGGTTGTTATTTAAACCCCAGTCACACTAGAGCTTACGATTACTTGCCACTACCGGCGACGTGTAAAACCGACGATCATCGGCGATTGTCTGCGACCAAGCCCTCTATGAACAGATAAATTTACTTCTGCGATTATAGTTCGACCAATCATCATTGACAGTCGCTCGACAGGTCATAAAGCTGCAGTCTCACTTATCCCCGGCAGAGCCCAGGACCATCCGGTAAGTTACCAGGATGATCCGGGATGAAATTATTGTTGCGGTCACACTTACCCCGGCAGCACTACGGTAGTTCCCAACTAACCACCCAGGATGCGCTCCAGATCATCCGGGCAGAGCCCAGGTGAATCTACGGTTCATGCCGGTGTTTCCCCGGTCGTTCCCGGATAACGCCGGAAGAGCCCCCGGTTGACCAAGGCAGAGCCCCGGTCGATCCAGACAGAGCCCCAGCAGAGCCAAGGACGATCCAGGCAGAGCCCCGGTAGAACCCCGGTGGATTGAAAACTCCCGAAAATGATAACATTGATACATAATTTTTATTTAATATAATATCTATTGTTCCAGAATAGTAATTCACGATGATTTTCTGAAAAATCCTTATTCCATACTGGATAGAAGGGAAATTGGAAGGGTTTTAATACAAATAGGTGCAATCATCGCAAATTGTCGTTATTCTTTTGAAATGATCCGGGCTTTGCCGGGGCTCTACCGGGATCAACCGTAGCTCTACTATTATCCTCCGGGGCTCTGCCTGTAGTTACCGGGGCTCTGTCGGCATATACCGGGGCTCTACCGTAGCTCTACCGGCTATATCATACACCGGATCATCCCCGGTTTGTGCCGGCAGAGCTACGGTGCATCCCCTGTATAACACCGGTCGTTCCCGGCAGAGCTATACCTTCCCGGATCATCCTGGACCACCCCCATGATATTAAATATTTTATTTCATCCGGGGTCAAATGCCGGCTGTTCCCGGATCATCCCGGATCATCCTGGACGTTGCCGGTACTCCGGTTGTTCCCGGTCACCCCGGACGTCTACCGGGGCTCTGCCGGGATGTAAGTGAGACTGTAGCCTAAGCAAACGTACGATGGTCTCAAGATTGCCTGGGATTACTTACGACTACCCGTGACCTGTCATGCGATCACCTACAACTTGTCGTACGACCATCACACGATTACTAAAGACTGCTCAAGATTATCAGTGACTTGTGGCAATTTGCAAAGACTGTCGTAAGATTGACTTTAGAGACCTTGTCAGTTATGCAGCGTATACCTTAAATAAAATTTTACAAGATTCAAAATTTCATTCCATATACATGTGGGTATTATACCCATGAGTACACAGTATACAATACATACATACAAACATACATACATACATACAAACATATATACATACATGCATGCATACATACATAATATATATATATAAAACATATATTTAACATTTACTGTATTATTGAGACATAAGTTTGATTCAATATGAACAGAATAATCTTATTACAGCAAGGTTTAAATGAAGTACAAGCTTTGCATAATGATATCAATAAAGGAAGTATATATTTACCTTCCTAGCTACTATAATTTACGAATATTCAACATTTATTCCTAATTCAAACATTTTAAAGATAAACATTGATAATTTTCGTATAACATTTTCATTTTGAGATAAGATATAATAAGATATATAAGATATATAAGAATAAGATTTTGTCTTGTTGCTATGAGATAAATAAAGTAGTGCAATCTACCTGTAGGTACCTCTTAGATATAAGCCTGTTTATCTTAGTGAGATACATTGAATTTAGGTCAGACACTCATATTGATATTTCCATAGACTTACATTATAAGAAATGGTCCCTGATCCTACCTTAAAATTGAGTTTTCATGCTAAAGAGGTAATTTTTCTAGCAGAATGAAATGCCTGACACATAAAAATGTTCCTGTTATATAGGGGTAGCCAACCAAATTTTTTGCAAAATGACTTCAAAGAGGATTACCCCCCATTTCATTGAAATTTTCTGCTGATCACAGGACTGACATACACTTTTTATAAATGCAAATATCCAAGTCAAAATTATCACAGAGACTCATGAAATATTTCATTTTCTTCAGAAAACAATGTAGTGTTACTTTTTAAATTAGTTTTTATACTTAAAAATACCCCACATTCATCCAATCACCTCATGTATAAATTGACTCATACGGTTTTCCCTGCACTTTTTTTCAGCCAATCGCTGGCCTTGTTACAATGCGTTACCCTGACCTTATACATGTTTCATGAAATACTAGTTGTCAGTCATCCATTGACTTAGCGTCACTCCTAAAGGGTGACTTCCTAGGGTAATATTTATACGAAATGGTCGCAAAGTATAGCAAAAGTTGTAATGTATCATAATTTTAATAAATTTCATAACTTTACATTTCTGGAAAAAATATTATTCTTACAATGATGCGGATCTAGTACATTCAATATTGTGTCCAATATAGCCGCCACTTTTAATATGATAGTAACCGTCTGATGTTGTTCATTTAACCAGTTTCATCTTTAATGTTATTATTAAGTGTAGGTATCTTATTAATAGAAATATTATACTTGTAAACATTGATAGCGTACAATTGGCTACATTTTTATTTCTGTGTTATATAACAATATTTTTAAACAGAGACTTTTAATATAAAATTACTCAGCATTTTGTGCTTTTCAAATGAAGATATTACTACGTTGTTATATTTATTTATGATATAAAAGGTATTCAAAATAAGTGCATTTTGACTGAATAAAGTATAATTTCATACATGGCTGCTTATGTTGTTTTATTGTTGCCTGAAACGAAATTTAAACCATTTCTCCCTATTTCTTTCAGCTACATTAAAAGTTTATTTATTTGCAAAAAATCATAGAAAGGTTTCAAATGCATGTAGACATTAACCAAATTAAATAAAATAACGCGAACAGAAATGTATTAAATTCTTGCATTAGTAAAGGTTTAAGAAAATATCGAGTCATTTTAAAGGCATAGATAATATACCACGTAACATAACTTGAAATGACAAAACATGACTCCTAGCACAGTTTAAGGAAAATTCAACATGAAATTTTAAATTGAAAACATCCGCAGATGTGTTCATACGCATTTATCACGTAACCTTTCATATGACACTTTCGTGCCAGGTACATGGTCCCCAAGTAAAGGAAAGTGTGTGCCCTAATCGAAAACAGCAATGGGCGGAAGTAAACAAAATGAAATTTTAAAGGGAATTAGAGGTTATGAAGTCTTCATATCACAGATTAGACGTCAAAAACAAATTTAAAAGTAGACACCATATTTGGTGATTATACAGTATTAAAAAAAATACAGGAACCATCCAAGCTGAAAAACGTCAAATACAAAAAAAGATTGCTGAGTGTTTTGAGGTTCTTTCTTTTTTGTATCATAGTCAAACATAAAAACACGTTCCCTGTTGTCACTATATAAAAATCCCGGAAAAAAGTAACCAATGAACGAGCACCTGAATATGATACATGTATTTCTATCGCTTTTCTTTCCCTGCCGTCGCAAGAAAGAGCCAATCAATGAGCAGAGGATCTGAAACCTGCACTCCAGTTAATGCACTGTGCATTTATTTGTTTACAGTTTAACTCTGACACTTTTCGTCAGATATGATACAATTGAAGAATATTATATTTTGTTGAATTATTATAATTTTATTTTATATGTTGAACTCAAGGAGATACAGATCTATGCTTGTGTTACTGTTTTAAGTGTTATTGTTAATTTGTGACTGGTTGTATATAACTGTCCGTTTGTTTTTATCGTGAGAGCATTAGTATATGAGTATATCTCATCTCACTCTCATTTTTGCATGTGCGTATGTTCGTGCAGTGAAATATGAATATTTCACTTATGTGAATATTTCACTTATCGAACTCTCATGTTTGCGTTATGTTTATCCGCGCGCTTATTGTTTAAGCCGGTAATATAAAACTAAGATGGGACGTCCGTGCCTGAGTGGTTAATGACTTCAAACCATTTGCCCCTCACCGCCGTGGGTTCGAATCCCGACAGGGACTTTGGATTCTTTCATGTGAGGAAGCTATCCAGCTAGCTTACGGAATGTCGGTGGTTCTACTCAGGTGCCCGTTGGTGCCTGAAATAATGCCCGGGAGGGCACCTGAGATCTTCCTCCTCCAGTAAAATTGTTCAAACCGTCGCCATATGACCTATACTATGTCGGTGTGAAGTAAAACCCAAACAAAGAAAACAAACAAAACAAAAACAAACAAAAAAACAAAAAACAAAAAAAAAACAACAACAACGTGTGTGAAGGTGAGGCTTATAAGAAGTCAAAGCGTAAAGTCACATATATTACCGATTTATGTATATTATATTTACACTTTTTTAAAGATTTTTTTAATGATATTGTTGAAAATTTCACGATATGGCTTCTTACTTCATCTCTCGTACCTTACTTGTCATAATTAGGTAATTATTGTTGTGAATCTGACTTCTTAAGTTTCATTGGTTAAGTCGCCATGCATGAACTAGGATTCGAACCTTTTTTGAAGTTATTTCTTCGTGAACCTTTTGGAACCTGCTAGTATCATGATAAGTATTTTTTTTTTGCCTAAATAACGTTCACTCGTATTTTGAGATACACAATACGAATAAGTTTTATTAAAGTAATTTGTATCATATAGCATAGAATATCAGGTCAACAGCCTTTTACTTTAATTTTATCTCAAATGCTTTGTTTCCAATTCAAGATAACTATCTCCTCAGTAAATAGTCATATACATCTTAGTCTTTCCTTTTCGGATGATTGATTTTGGCTTAGAAAAGAATTGATACCATGAAACAACTTAAATTTTCACTAGACAGAGGATCACTAGAAGTTATATATATCTTCATTTATAAGACCTCTCATTGAATATGTAGATGTAGTCTGGATCAACTGTAACTTGAGCTTGATTAAATTCAACACAAAGCCGCCCGCCCGTATAGTTTTAGGGGTCACTAAACTTGTATCCTTTCGTGAACTTCAAAGGGAAGTTCTTTGGGAATTCCTCGAAAGCCGAAGACAGAATCACAAACTTATTTGTTTTACAAAATAAGAAACGGTCTCACACCAGATTATTTATCGTTCTTAGTTCCACCATCAGTTGAAGAAACGTCCAGATACAATTAACGAAATGCTTCTGATATGCACACAATACGCACAAGAGCTTCTTTTTTCAATAATGCATTTCTGTCATCTACTTTGAAAGAATGGAACACACTCTCAAGAGAGGTACATAACTCAGTACCTCTGTCCCCCTTTAAAACGCAAATTAAAGGTAATATAAAAAGCCTCAAATATTACTACATAGGTAAAAGAAAATGGCAAGTCATGCACACACGGCTCTGACCAGAATATAGCTCTCTAAAACATCACTTAGTTAGAAAAAATATGTCCCCATCACCAAATGATATGGTCAATGAGGACTCCTGGAAATTAACCACCACTTCTTCTTTGAGTGTCACTTCTATAACGATATCAGACTCAGACTACCTGATGCTCTTTCTAACATCTGTACTATAATACTTCATACCTTACTAAACGGAGACCAGAATCTTAGCCATGATATAAATTCTAAAATTGTTCAAGCAGTTCATGTACATATACGTAAAGTAACCGATTTCCATAAGCTTAGCTTCACAAAATAATTTGCCAACTGGACCTATCCGAATGACTTTCTAATTCTATTCAATTATTTACATTCTTTGTTATGTATATAGGCTTTATCCAAATGTGTTTAGTATCTATTACCTGAATAGCTCAGTAGGGAATGCGCAGGACTGATAATCGCGATGTCGTGCGTTCGATCCTACTCATGCCATTATCATTTTTAATAATTTTATTTATTTGATGTTTATATGATTTTTCATGTTCATTCATCTTCTTTCATGAAAGTTCTGTTCATGTTCATTCTGGAATATTCTTTCTGTAAGTAGTTTAGTATTGATAGTATATCAATTAGGTAAAATCCCTCAGGAATTGCAAATGCATTTAGTTAAAATATATGAATATTGTCAAAATTGGGGATTAGAAGTAAATACAGATAAAACTAAAATTGTTGTATTTAGAAAAAGAGGGCGTGTATTAGAAAACGAGTTTTGGTCATATAATGGTAATAATATTGAAGTAGTGAATGATTTTAATTATCTTGGAACAATTTTCAAATATACTGGTAATTTTACACTAAATCAGGAATACGTTACAGGTAAAGCGTTAAAGGCGTTGAATGTTTTGCTTTAAAATTGTAAAAAGTATGATTTTAAACCCAAGTTATTATGTCAGTTATTTGATTCTTTTGTTGGTTCAATATTAAATTATTGTTCAGAAATATGGGGCAATACAAAATCAGAACAAATTGAAAAAATAAATTTTGAAATTTTGTAAAATGGTTTTGTCACAATTGTGATATTCTGCTGTGGACATTGGACATTGATTAAATTTGGGTTGTGGGCAATTGATATCGAACTGTGAGTTAAAGTTAAATTGTGAGCAATTGTGAGTTAAACTTTACTTTCTTATTTTTTTTGTATTATAATGTAAATTACTGTTTTTATTTCATTAAAAATTGTAAAATTTGTTGCTGCGTTATCTTCTCTGTTGCGTTTAGCTCGTAACATCTTAAGATATTTTGAACAATAGCTAGTTTCGTTAAGTTAAACTTCGATTTTTTTCGTTAAGAATAAACTTCATCGTTTCTAACAATATTTCATATACTGTTATAATTTAACTGCATTATACAAATATATAGGAGAAGACCTTTATTAGCTTTATAACTTTCGGCTTTAATCCTTTTTCATTCGTGTATCTACTTATTGTAAATGTATTAACAACATGTTGTATTATTTTCTTAAATAAACTATGTTTAAACTAAGATAACTATAATTTTATTAAACTTCAACCTTTATAAGTGTTAATACAAATACTTTACGTTCGCTTGAACTTATTGACAATCTTTGCCTAAAAACAGCTTTCTGTCAAAATGGAGTAGTTAAAAATGTATTAAAGGATTATGGATTTACACTTATTAAATTAATTAATTTCAAGTAGCTAATGCGAACTGCAAAACATGTTATTTTCTTTCATAAATCCTCAATATCAAATCGTATGTGGTCTTAAAAATAACTTGCAAATATCCCCTGTTGGGAATTACTTTATGGTAGAAAATATATCATTGATTGATTGACAAGTAGAGAACTTTTTTATATATATTTTTTGTATTTTTTACATAAGTCATTCTTTTTAACATATGTCAAAGAATACGCAGGATAACTTATCGACAATTTACTCGGTGCACGAATATATTCAATTAGTTTTTATGCATTGTCAGTTATTATTAATGAGTTTGTTTACTTAAAGTTACCAGAGAAATAAGAAAAATAAAAAAGATAAACATTTATATTTTAAATTTAATCTTAAACTCTTTATTAGGTATTGAAAAAATGCTTTTGAGATATTTTCGGCTTCTTCCACGCCGATCTATATTGTCATATATTGTATCTATATTGTTTTGTATATTGAGAGCAATTGATTGAGTAAACACTCATAAAGGTTTTTAATATTAAAAATAAACATTTATAATTGTGGCATGTTTTTTGCGTTGATTATTTTATCTTTTAACTCGGTTAATAGTGTTTTGCATGTTAACCATAGATATATCGACTTGAAATTTTGTACATGTCCGACTAATGTTTAGTGAGCCCGATATAAGGCATATCCTGAATAAACCATTGTTGTATTTGAAAGAAAAATTAAAATTTCCAAAAAGCCTTAATTTTGGCATCGTGTTATTAAGCTTAAACAATGTACTGATTATAATAAAAACTCAATCACGATTAAAAACAAATCAGTCGCCGATGTTTACACGAGATCCGTTATTGTATATGTAAATTGTCATTGTGAACTTTTTTTCTAAAAAAGAAACATTTAAATCAAATGAGTATTATTTTCCAGCTAATCAAAAATATTTCATTCAGTTGGAAACATTGAAGTGTATTCCATTTGCTGTTTAGTATTCGCAATTCGACAGAATGTCTCTTTCCTT
The DNA here is from genome assembly GCF_026571515.1 of Ruditapes philippinarum. Lineage (NCBI taxonomy): Eukaryota > Metazoa > Mollusca > Bivalvia > Venerida > Veneridae > Ruditapes > Ruditapes philippinarum. Next base: position 90,633 of record NW_026865483.1, on the reverse strand, counting down.
TACCACAATTTGAAATTTCATATATAGTAATATGTCCATGTACTATTTTTGTGTTAAGAAGTCCGTTGGTATGAGACAATTTTATATTATTATGACCGTGTAATGCTTATAAACAAACCGCTTTAAATATCTCAGTTATGGCAGTTGTTTTAAAGGCCCATTATTCCTCAATATTGTTGTTTTGTTTTATAAACAAGTGTTACTTTAAAGTCTGATATTTTTACCGACGCGAGTGTTGTTTCCATCAATATTGATTCTGCCTCAGATGTGTCAGGACTTAAGTTAAATGGATCTCCGATTGTCTATCTCTAGTCCTAGTTGCAGTAGTATAGTCATAATGCTTCTTCTATATTGATGTCATTAGTAACGTGACGCATTAAGTCTTTCATGATATTATGCTTGTTAAATATGGACCATTTATACGCAATAAATTGTTCTTGAAAATGACCTTTACTAGTGAGATATAGATTTAGTATTTCATGCATTGAACAATTAGATTAATACTTTTAAAACACATGTTTATGACACCAATTAGTCACGAGCTTTAAGTCACAGGTATGGTTTAAATATGTACCACACTTGTCCACTTGTTAAATTAAGAGACTTATCTATTACATATTTCCAGGTAATGCATATATTGTAAAATGTAAATGTGCCTTATCAAAGTCCAGTGTGTGCATCTTTGCTGTAAATTATCATTTTACAAGTAACAACTTCCAGGTTATCAAATAGGGCATACCCGTAAAGCTGCTAACAAGAGCTATCACAGGAGACAGCGAAGCTCGACAAATTAAATAACGGGCGCATAAAAGAAAACCAAACTATGAAAACAAAAACAAAAATAATAAAGAGCAAAAAGAATTTGAAGATTTTAAAGTATGCAGTCTTCATCGAGATATTCTTTCCGCCATGGGTTCTGGTGTGTCCTAAACATGCAATGTGAATATGAAAATGTCACTAAACGGACTAAAAATAGAGATTTTACGAAATCTCACTACAGACTGATGCTTAACATTCAGACAATCCTGATTTAATCAATTATTGAAATTTGGCAACAAACGAAGGAATCGCTGCTCGAAATTGCATTTGAGCTCCATATGTGCTGAAGAGATCCATATGCGCATACTATAAAAATATAGCAACATGATTACGGATCACCTTTACAAAGCAATTTATAATTCATTCTTTTGTGTATCATTCTGTAATAAAAGCTATTATCCGAAAATGACACATTTTAACGAGACGAGCTTGAATAGCAGCCATATAGAAATAAATAAAAGACATTCTGCATATGAAAGGTTTTGAAAAAAAACGTAGATATGGTGGGAAGGCCTTTCTAATTTTGATTTATTGACGTCATGTGTACTCCTATTATTGCATTTTTTCCACATCAAGGAATGTCCTTGCGTAACATCTACATGGTTCACTTGATGCTTATGGTCAATGCCTACATAACAATAATCGTTAGTAATCCACTTAATGATATAAATTTAAAAATCCGTCTTTTGGCATGTCATTAAAATGCTGATAAAACAGCGGTTAGCGTACTACTGGCGCTTCCAAATTATTTACAGCAATGTTTTACTGTGTATTTGGTCATCCAACATACTTCTAATTAGCTCTTATGGTATGGGGTTTACAAAATCGATCATTGACACGTTATATAGTAACCGAGGTTCCGAGTGGGGAATTTATTTTATGAAGAGAAGCCAAATATAAATTGAAATTTTATTCTTATTAAAATTCTTATTTCTGTTTATTATCATGCGCTAAAACAGTTATAGGGCGGCATCTCTGTTTTCCCCTACAGACAATGTTCTCGGCCCATATTCTGTAAGATGTCGCACCAGGCCATGATATTTCCATATAACAGTCTGTCGCAATAACTATTACTTGTGGAATCTTAAAGTGATAAATATTTTAATGAATGCAAACATTATTATAGAAACATATCATATGACCCGATAGCTTTACAAAGTTTAATACTTTCAGTTTGGCTAGCCAAAGTTACATATCCTTTATTAGTGAATTGTTTATCATGCGAGTATTATCCGTCAACATTTTCATGAACTCAAGCCTTTTAATATTTCTACTGCTAGCATAAGCTAGTAAACCCTGTCATTGTGGTGATCAAACACACTAATGTTTCTATTGAACTTTAAATAGCCAAAGTTACGAAACCGTAATGGTTTCTATACATTGGCTATTTAATGACTATATATGGAAGTTGTCCGTAGTTTTGTATATGATTTTTCCCCTACATCACTTATGGATCTCTTTAGCACATATGGAGCTCAAATGCAATTTTGAGCAGCGATTCCTTCGTTTGCAGCCAAATCTCAATAAATGTTTAAATCAGGATTTGTCTGAACGTTAAGCATCGGCCTGTAGTTAGATTTTGCAAAATCTCTATTTTTTAAGTCAGTTTAGTGACATTTACTTCTTTCACAACACACCAGAACCCACGACGGAAAGAATATCTCGATAAAGACTGCATAGAAATCCAAAACAACAATGGGTAAAATAAAGAAGAGTCAGGAGGGTAGAGTCACATTTCGATTTTCTTAAAAAAAAGATTTGAATTTTACATAAATGTTTAAAAAGATGAAAACTCACTCTGTGATTGAGCTATTTTTACAGTCACATCTGGTGTTATGCTTCACATCTGGTGCAGCGGAAATTCACATTTATAATTTTTACCGATGTTCATTTTTGAGATACATATGGGGTTCCACCCACTTGTAAAGGCTTGGGGTCAATTACATTGCAATGTAATGTAACACACTACATTATAATCTTACATGCTTAAACAATTCCCCTATCAGATAGGACAATCAGTGCAGGATATTGAATGAGTGTAAGTTCAATACTGCATTTATTTAACGAGTTAACTACATTAATATTATGTGAGAGTCTGATGAGCATAATATTATTTTACTCAACAAGTTAAATCATATTTAGTACTGAACTTACACAAATATATTATATTTACTATATCTATCAAATACCCAAAATAAAGACTGTTTAAAGTATAAAAGAATCATTTTTCTTTAAAGATCCTGTAACACATTATTTTTATGGTTTTATATACAAATTATGATGCTCAAATTAAGATTTATCGATATTGTAAGTTTCAAAAAACATTATTTATAAAGATATTACCGAATTTAATATTTCATGTAAATAAAGGGAGGTAATTAGAATTTAGTTTTCTATAAATTCTAAGTCAATTTTTCCAATAAGAAATGAATGCATATAATTTGATGATTACCTTAAATATGTACAAATATTTGCAATACATATTTTACATATTCTTCCATGTTTGAAAATTGACAAATTTGCATAATTACATACATATATAATTCAATGAAGAATGGTATGCAATCTCAATTACAAAACATACAGGATCTTTAAAGAGTGAAGCTAACATTTGGCGAGTCTTTAGACTATGTTTGTAAAACACAAATGAGGTCACGTCAAAATTTCTGATACCATTTTTCGAAGTCTCACGAGTATGTGATAAAGTACATTATTTAAGAAATAATATATCCTAAACAGTGATTTTTAAGTCGTTCGGATGTGCATCATAATATCACTTGGGCAACGCCCTCGTGATATAATTCTTCGCATCCGGACTCCAAACAGAGATTTTATCAAGTGATAAAAAACTTCTAATTGGATATATTAATTCGATTCTAAACAACATCAACGTAAAAATGCTGCCATGCCTGCATTTAAGCTAAATTGCGCCTGGTTTGTTTCCGTACTTATTTTCAGTGCGTCGTTTTTGTGGTTACGTCACATGTATAATTATTACGTCACATGTCTAAATATAGAACGTCAACAGTTATTTTATTAATAGTAATAGAAATGAACTAACGTTAGAAATTAATTTTGAGTGCAATTGATGTAGAATAATGCACGGTTCGTGTTCATATGCGCAGGAATATAATCACGAAGGCCGAAAGGCCTAATACAAACCATTTGAACGATAAACAATATGACGTCAGAATTAACGTCACTTAGTCAAACGACTACAGACAAATTACTTCTACATTCGATGTAGTTTAATACATTTTTATCAATAATTTATTCTTTTTTATTTGATCATTAGAATAGACATATATGTTATTTTTTTGCATTATAGAACACAGCATTACAGAACAGAACATATACTTTATTTGGAATGACACAGATTATTTTTATTGTAATATCATGTGAACAAAGTCAGTATAGCAAACAAAGTCATATCAAATAGTATATGAACAAGTGACAGTGATATCATGTTATGCAAATAGAATCTAATCTTTAAAGATGTTTTTGTTTTATGGATATTTGAGAAAAAAGTTTGTCAAATTGTAAAAGCATAAGAAAACAAGTATAATAATGCACGCTATTCTTCAAATGCTTTATAATTAATAACTCAGGCCTGTCAGCCTTTGTAATTATATTTCTGCGGCGCATTTGAATTCAAAACGTTCATTATTTACTATTGCACTCAAAATTGAAACATATTTCCTGAATTGCATTGCTAACATATTTACTCCATTACAAGATCATGGAATTTTAAAATATAATGCAATGTTTTACAATGCAAATGCTCGTGTATACGCCCCTTTTTAGAAATAAATATTTGTTATCTTGAAAACGGCAAATGTAGGATTATTCCATCTATTCCTTGTGTGCAAACACACTTTTACCGTTATACTTATTAGGCATGCCCCACACACATGACCGAGAAGATTATTTGGTACTCATCGTTACAACGTATAGATGTTGTCCCTAATATATACAGGCGTTCTCGCATATTGCATTCGAGTGTTTAGTTGTTATTTGTAGATGTTTTGTAGAAAATAAGATGGTACAAGTACATCCATTATGTAAAAGTACGTACATTTATACCGTAAAATTCGGACTGCAACCTAACAATTCTGTCACTGCTCTGATGACCCAAGGGCGGAATTTCTAATGCACTTTCGATTTCACCACATGATGTTGCGTCATTTATGACAAAATAGGAACGTTTGTCGATAAAAACCCGTTTTATTAACGAAATGCATCTATTTATAAAATTTATAAATTGCAACTTCAAAAGGGGAATAATTCCTGAAATATCGTGTTCAGAATAATCCCCTTGACATACAACTATATCTTATCATCACACTTATTAAAAAGTCGTTTGAGAAGCGGGCTGAATTCAAGTTTACATGACGACGCAGCGGTCATAATAGCTCGACTTTTTCTTAAAAAGCTCTACGGACGAGCAAATAAGACTTTTATTTATTGCTTTCAAATGTGCAAGTATAAATTTGCGTATTCACCAGTGCATATTTATTTGCTGTTTATTGTAATTTCGGATTGTAAAAATATCTATAAATTGTCCGTATAAAACTGTCTAAGCACTTGCATTTTTACTTTAAAAACAATACAATCTTTTTGAAAAAGGATTTTTTAAAACTTTATTCTAGATATCTTGATTAATTTAGACATGCGATTTATATCCAACGATTACACAACGTTGATATCATAACTTAACAGACATTGGAATTTCTTGATAACCACATAACAGAAAGCTCTTGGCCTAAGAGGTCTGATATAGTAAAATAAAACCGAATTAGTTTTCAAATATTTTATCAGAAGGCACGTGGATCTAAACCGAACTTAGAAAATAAAATATTGGTATTTGTTATTAACAAGAATGTACATGCAGGTAACGAGTCTATCATGTTTTGTGTTAATTTTAGCATTGGATGTCAAAGGGGAAATAAGCCAGAAAGATTTTGTAGTTCTGCAATCCAAAAAGGTGACAAACGTACAATCAACGGTCTTTTCACGGTCACGTTTGTTCTGTGCTAAATCGTGTTTGAATGGAGGTAACTGTTCGTCGGCATCATATAATTCCAGCAATAACGAGTGTCTCTTCAGCACTGATGGACTGATTGACATTATAAATGTTAACGACAACAACATGGCCACCATATTGATGAAAGGTATAAATCTTAAATTCTTGACATTTTTGTTGATTAAACAATATGTGTGCAATGCCACACCGTACAATCAAATGGGTAGACAACCGTTCAACGCGTCAATAACCGATATAGTATATACATGTTATTATAAAAAAATAATTAACGGACGGTAATTTAACATATCGCAACTGTGTTCGAATAAATCAATGTTATGTATTCATCGTCAACATCATTTACCCTGTGTAAGCTTTACTTTACGTGCATTATGATTGAAAATAATCACACTTTCCGATGAAATGCGGCATTTTTTTAAAGTCACACAAACTAATGTCCTCTCATGATAATTAGTCATTTAAGATACGATTCGTAAACGTCAAATTTTGTCATTAAATATTCCAAACATTCCTTCAAAAATGTTTTCCTTTTAAAGATATAGGGTATTTAAGTTTGAATGTCTTCAAATTAAGTAACGTCATTTTTACCATTTTAATGAATTTATTACACTGAGATAATCGGTTGTTTATTATTATTATAATATGTTGTTTATTTGATAAAATGATTGCAATGTTATATCAATAAAGTTGTGATATAATAACATGTATAGAAATATTAAAATCTAAATAATCTGGTATGGTTGAAAATATACCAGTTTGCAATGAGAAACGCTACTGTTTAGGTGACACATTCACTTAACCTATGAATATGCATTGTTAAAATGATTGTCATCAATACATTTTAAAAATATAGTATAAGTATGATAATGAGGGATGATCAAAAATAAACCGGATTTGTGGTGTCACTTGAAGAATTTTCACCTATCAGATATTGTTATATATCACCCCAAATAGGTAAGCAATACCTATAAATTCATACTACATTTGTTTATCTAATCTGATAACGCAAATCTAAAAACCACGGAAAAATCACAATGCGTAAATTGACGAAAGGCGATATTTGAGAAGTATATTTTACAAAATGCTAGATTTCAAAATTTACTAAATAGAGGATATTGAATGAGTGTAGTTTAATACTAAATTTATTGAACGAGTTGAATAAAATCATATTTTGCGAGCCTCTGGCGAGCATAATATTGTTTTATTCAACGAGTTCAATAAATTTAGTATTGAATCTACACGAATATAATATTCTATTTATCACATATATAAAATAAGAACAGTAAACTGTTAAAATAAGTAATTTTTCAATGACGCGCCTATAGTGTAACGCCAACATTAGCACCCAATAACGCTATGTTTCTATATAGCGCAAATGACGTCACGTCAAAGTGTTATTACACTAGTGTAATATCGTTTTTATTAAATGGCTTTATTACACTCCTGCGCCGCGTATTATGTGATAAAACGTTATTCGTGATGTCTATGACATTGTCATGAAAATTACGTCATTTAAACAACATTTGCTGTTAAAATGACATCATTAGAAGGCCTTGAAAAACGATAAATAATAAAATTTTGTGAAGAGGAAGGCGGAATATCGTCAAAAACATACACAAGGAAAAAGGCTTTCAAGGGAAAAGGTTGTTAGCAGCACCATAGTTTTAATTGGCATAAATAATTCAGATAAGGAAATAGAGAGATTGCGGATATGGAGGGGAGAGGAAAAAAGTTATAGGGACGTTGCAAGACGTTGAGAAAAGACAGGAGATTGACTGTGCGGGCATTATCAGCAATTCTGATCGGGTTGATCAGGCGGGCGGTGACTTTCTAGGCCGTATCATAACAAAAAACGAAACCTGGCTGTGATTTTATCATCCTGAAACCAAGTAACAGTCAGCAGTATGGAAGAGGGACACTTTATCATTACCAAAGAAGGCACGTGTGTCAAAGAGCGGCGATAAATACATGCTCATCATGTGTGCGGATATGCACGGAATGATCCTGCAATATCATACATTCCCTTGAAAAGAAGCAACACAGTGTCCCACTCAGTATTTTACCCTTCATATAGATAACGCATTCCAGCCGTAGATACCGACCTAGAAGTAGCCGTACTCGCCAGATTTCGACAGCAATAAAGTCACAGTTGAAATGACGGAAGTTAACGTCCCTTCAAGAGCTTTCTATCGCCACACAAAATATTACAAGACAGTACGACACCAACTGGTACATACATATATATAAAGGATCTACGGACAACAACGATGTGTGGAACACGCAGGGGCGTACTTTGAAAAGTAAGAAGCTCAGTAACAGACACTCCGCTTATGTTGTCGTTAACGTCAAACTCTAATATTGTCCAGTGCGACGGATCAACCTTCATGTACATGCTACTTATAACATAACTTTGTTACAGGATATTTGTTTTTGTTGTATCATGTAGCGGGAAGATTTCGCGCTCTTTATGTTGTGATTTATCTTGATGAAATGCGTTAAACATTTAATAAAGCATCTATCAAGTTCGGTTTATTTTTGATCATCCATCGTATACAATTTTACAGATCATTGCCTTGATCAATATAACATTCTGCCGGCGAATACCGTATTACATTCGGAGCAACAATTCAATAAATGTTTTGCTACATAAATACTCTACATATAAGATGTACGAAATTACGAAAATTATAGCTATTTTTATTCCGCGAAAGTTTCTTTTTGATATTTTATGTACTGTTGCAATTTTCAAAATAGTAAGCATTAACTATAAAGTTCCACCATCCTTAGCTCTTTTTCCTAAATGGCCACTAGTAAATAAATACATTGTTATTCAACATTTTGTATGAGAGCCAAAATATCACATTGTTATATTTTGCTCCTTTTACGACCAATATTTTTCACATTCAGCACAATTATCTTAAAGTGATTAGCATGTTTCATGCTCTAATTCCATTATAGAAATATAGTATGAACACAAATGTTTTCTTATAAAGAAAAATTGTAGTAATTTCTGAGGCCTTAAGTTATAGACTTAAGCTTCTAGAAAAATTCACATTTTCTCGCATTCTTCTATTGTTTACTGTAAGTACGAATCTAATTTATGTTGCGTTGAATACTAAATTGCACTACTCTGCAAACTTATTGTTGCGCGCTGTAATGATAAGAATCATGGATAAGTTTGTCATATGAAGAATAATTAAATACGATGTTACTCTTAATTAATAGTGGGATTCTTAGCCAAAAGTAGAAATCAGAATGTCGCGTGTTTAAGGTCTCAACACACGACAGGAATACGAAGAGTAACACTAATTAATTTAAATTAGATAAACAAGCACAACAAAATGTGTGAAGCCTGCTTTGAATGCGTATTTTTTTTAACTAGATCGGATATCTTCTATTTTGTATTTCTTGTTGTTCAGACCTCAAACGTTGACAAGCAACATACTTCAAAATAAGTACTTGATAATGTATGCAACTAATAAAATTCCGAATAATTTGAGCTACAATGTAAAGAAACCAATGCGGTTAATAAAATATTGTGGTGTTTAACTACTTCATTTAATAAACATATTTCTCATTTCAGGAGAACCTAGGAACGACCACTTTGGAACGTCTTTCTTTACTGGCTTCATGTGCAACGGTGAATCTAATTTAGGAACTCCGTACCTGTTAATAGTACCGTCCGTTCCCGAACCGACCAATGTATTTGTAACTATACCATTCCTGGATATATACCAAGAACAACACATCCTCAACAATTTTCTCTATCTTCAATACCCTACAAGTCTGTTGTCGGAGCAGACCACTGTTGTTTCGTATAAGGGTGTCGAAGTCGTATCTGATCATCCTATTGCTCTTTTTTCTATAAACTACTACAACTATTCTATCGGTGGCACGTTGGAAATGCCAAAAGAGAAATGGGGTCAGAAATTTATAGTGGGCTCTCACAATTCTACTATGGCGGGAACAGGGCAGATTCTTGTTATTGCTGCAGATAACAACACAAACGCCATTTTAGATTTTCCTTCTGGCTTGTCACTGGCGGTTGCACTGAACAGATATGAAACCTACCAGTTCCAGGCAAATCTGTATGAGCCAATTGCTGGAACGATTGTATCTGCAAACAAACCAGTGGTTGTTCAAGCTGGGCACCTTTGTGCTAATATTCCCGATCATGATGCAGTCTTCTGTGATGTCATTATTGAAAATATGCCACCTTTAAACACACTTGGTTATGTGTTCGTAGTACCTTACCAGAGAACAAGAGCTATGTACACAATTAACATCGCTTCACCATACAATGGTACCTCTGTGGACATATGGGACATTAATGGAAATCCAGTGGAAACTATTATAATGGACAGTCAAGATTCGATATTTCGGAGCTTCTATGCATCTGAGATATTCTCAATTACATCGTCAGAAAACATTTTAGTCACACAGTATGGTCACGGTTCAAGTAACATTTATGGAGATCCTTCGCTTACAGTTATTCCAGCTCTCACACAGTTTATAAACAGATGTAGCTTTCAGGTCCCCGATATGTTTTTAGATCCGAGTGTTGTTTCTATCGTTATTGATTCTGCCTCCGATGTATCGGGACTTAAGTTAAATGGATCTCCGATTGTCGTAGCTGAATCTGCTAACGTCATTATTCCAGGAGTAGGGTCATTTAACGTCATCTATATCGATGTCACTAGTAACGTAGTGTACTCTCTCTTTCATGACGCAAAACACGTCACGTTTGGAGCGATTTTGTATGCAAGAAACGATGTAGGAGAATATACTACTGTTCTTTGAAAGCAAACGCTCCTAATCTAATAATTGCATAAGCAATAAATTTGTTTAATTAAATTAAATCATAAAATTATCATTATAACATTATTTGGTATTCTGTAGTCTTTTAATTTACTTTAACTACAAAAGTACATGTATAATTGCTATGTTTGTAGTATGCAACAGTTATTGTACAGATGTGTTTGCTATTTTTAGTTGAATATGCAGGCCTATGCAATATTTCTTATGTACCAATTATTTCTTTATATTTTTGTTAACATTATTTAAATGTAAAAACCTTATGAAATATTAGAGATATATGTAATTCATTAAATTGTTCTTTTGTATGGAATAGAGTGGTACATTTTATGTAGAATAAATTGAAAGAGATATTTTAAAGATGAAATTATTTAGACAGCGTGTTTTTTACACATGATAGACAAGCCGGTGGTAACTATGATAATCAGTTGGTTGACAACTCTTCAGTATAAAGTAAAGTTAATGACAGATTAAAAAAGTATTCATTTTCAAATGAGTGGTATCCATTTTAGCTCCATTATTCAAGGAATAAAGAAAGCTATTGTTATCGCTCGATGTCAGCATTGGCTTAAAATTTTGGTTTAATTTTTGCAATTAAGTTGGTATCTTTAAAATATGATAAACTACTGAAAGCGATGAAACATCAAACACTTATTTGAGTGCATAAAAGGAGGTCACTATACAAGGCTAATAGCTCTTTAGTTGCTTGACAGAATTATGGCCCGTTTTGTCTATCAAGCACTGAGAATAGTCTAGCACGCTGTCCTACTGACAATCTCCATAACTGAATAATTACAATAAAAGTAATACATGGCTGGTAGATGTACATCTACGTATGGTACATGTGCATATTATCACATAACTAGGTGTGAACCACAAACACCTCTATTGACTGTATATTAAAATACATTTGAAAATAAAACACAAATCTAGGTTTTTCTGTTTTTCTCTATTTTATTGTCACATCCGTGTTATTTGTGCCGTGTGGCGGCTGTAAAAAGTCTCTCGTACATTTAATCAACGATGTTATATTTTCGTTCATTGAAGATCGATCTGCACGACATTATTGTTGTGTATACATGTTATGTGGTACTTTTAGTTTCCTCTATTTGGTCATTTTCAACTTGGGTGCTACCAGTATTCCTACTTGAATACTGTATAATCACCCTAAGATATATTGCCTGCTTTTTTAAATTTGTCTTTTGACGTCTTATCTGTGATATGCAGGCTTCATAACCTCTGATCCCCTTTCAAAATTCCATTCTATTTAGTTCCGCCCATTGTTTTCTCGTTTAGGGCTCACGCTTTTTATTACTTGGGGGCTATACGCCGCTTTTCATGGAATGGCATGGAAGTGTCACATTGAATGTTCCATGATAACCGCCGTATGAACACATCTGCGGATGTTTCTAATTTCAAAACTTTACTATTGCACATTTAAATGTTGAATTCTGCTTAAGCCGGTGCTAGGGGGCGTGGACGGTAACTTGTACTTTCCAGTACCGTCCATGAACAGGCTCAATCAAACCGAGCCTGCAACATTTTCAATTTTGCCGTGTTGGGCTTTCTTTAGGGATTCTGTATTAATCTATTTCATAATCTCAGATCCCCTTTCAAAATTCCATTTTATTTAGTTCCGCCCATTGTTTTCTCGTCACATTGAAGGTTCCATGATGACCGTCGTATGAACACATCTGCGGATGCTACTAAATTCAAAGTTTCACCATTTTCATGTTAAATGTTGAATTCTGCTTAAGCCGGTGCTAGGGGGCGTTGACGGTGACTTGCACTTTACAGTACCGTCCATGAACAGGCTCAATCAAACTGAGCCTGCAACATATTCAATTTTGTTGTGGTGGACTTATTTTAGGGATTCTGTTTTCTCTATTTCATAACCTCATATCCCCTTTCAAAATTCCATTTAATTTGGTTCCGCCTATTGTTGGCTTGTTTAGGGCACACATTTTTAAATTGGTAACAATACGCCGCTTTTCGTGGAATGGCACTTCCGTGTCACATTGATGGTTCTATGATAACCGCCATATGAACACATCTGCGGATGTTTCAAAATTCTAAATTGCACCAGTTCATATTAAATGTTGAATTCTGCTTAAGCCGGTGCTAGGGGGCGTGGACGGTAGTTTACACTTGACAGTACCGTCCATGAACAGGCTCAATCAAACCGAGCCTGCAACATTTTCAATTTTGCCGTTTTGGGCAATGTTTGCGAATGTTTCTGGATTTTATTGTTCTGCTTAAGCCGGTGAAGGAGGCGTAGACGCTAACTTTCACTTTCAGTGTCGCGTTTTTCAGTGCAGTCCATGAACAGGCTAAATCAATTATGTTAAACAAGATCAACAAGGAAAGGCGGCGTTCAATGAACGCAACCCCCACATGACCCAGCAACAAGAACCAATGGCAAGGAGCCCAGGGGGACCCCTAACAAAAACAGGACAGGGCAAAGACAGAGCACGGACAGGTTAATCATTAAATGATAATTAATTTGTAACTGATAAGGAATTCAAAGAAAATAAAAATAGGCCCACAAAGGGGAAGGGGACAGGAGACCGGGGGGTGGGGGTGGGGAGTAATCAAAGAAATAAAAACTAGAGGCAATGGGGAAGATACTTACCGTAGACGAGAAAACAACAAGGGACACAAGCAAAAGTGTAAAACCGTACCTGCAACATTTACAATTTTGTATTTTGGGTGTTCTGTAAGGATTCTGTTTTCTCTATATGTGGTAGTTAACACAGTATAAAGTATCTTTTGCATATTTAAGAAAACTGTATGTCCAATGAATAAAGCTGGCCAAGATCTAGTTTAGGATACTGGATATACCTTGATTGGCTGCGGATGTTTCTAAATTCAAAATTTTACTATTTCACGTTTAAATGTTGAATTCTGCTTAGCCGGTGCTAGGGGGCGTGGACGGTAACTTGCACTTTCCAGTACCGTCCATGAACAGGCTCAATCAAACCGAGCCTGCAACATTTTCAATTTTGTCGTGTTGGGCTTTCTTTAGGGATTCTGTATTTGTCTGTTTTATGATCACATCCGTGTTATTTGTGCCGTGTGGCGGCTGTAAAAAGTCTCCCCGTACATTTAATCAATGATGTTATATTTTCGATCCTTGAAGATCGTTCAGCACGACATTATTGTTGTGCTTGTGGTATTTTAAGTTTCAACTTTTCGGCATTTTCTGGTTGGGTGGTTCCAATGTTCCTACTTGAGTGGTGTTGAGTCGCCCTTAGGATATGTTGCCTGCTTTTTAAATTTGTCTTTTGACGTCTTATCTGTGATACGCAGGCTTCATAACCTCTGATCCCCTTTCAAAATTCCATTTTATTTAGTTCCGCCCATTGTTTTCTCGTTTAGGGCACACGCTTTTTATTACTTGGGGACCATACGCCGCTTTTCATGGAATGGCACGGAAGTGTCACATTGAAGGTTCCATGATAACCGCCGTATGAACACATCTGTGGATGTTTCTAAATTCAAAATTTTACTATTTCATGTTTAAATGTTGAATTCTGCTTAAGCCGGTGCTAGGGGGCGTGGACGGTAACTTGCACATTCCAGTACTGTCCATGAACAGGCTCAATCAAACCGAGCCTGCAACATTTTCAATTTTGCCGTGTTGGGCTTTCTTTAGGGATTCTGTATTTATCTATTTTATGATCACATCTGTGTTATTTGTGCCGTGTGGCGGCTGTAAAAAGTCTCCCCGTACATTTAATCAATGATGTTATATTTTCGATCCTTGAAGATCGTTCAGCACGACATTATTGTTGTGCTTGTGGTATTTTTGGTTTCAACTTTTCGGCATTTTCTAGTTGGGTGGTTCCAATATTCCTACTTGAATAATGTTGAATCACCCTTAGGATATGTTGCCTGCTTTTTAAATTTGTCTTTTGACGTCTTATCTGTGATACGCAGGCTTCATAACCTCTTCATTGAACGCCGCCTTTCCTTGTTGATCTTGTTTATCATATTTTATCTGTGATACGCAGGCTTCATAACCTCTGATCCCCTTTCAAAATTCCATTTTATTTAGTTCCGCCCATTGTTGGCCTGCAACATTTTCAATTTTGTCGTGTTGGGCTTTCTTTAGGGATTCTGTATTTATCTATTTTATGACACTAAAAGTCAAATTATAGTTACCTGTTTTACATACCTGATGTTAGGTAGCAAGTGGGTCAGGAATTTAAGTTGGGCTGTCGTTAATTACTTGACGTATCATTGGAGCCTTGAGCAATATTTTCCTTGTTTACTGCTGTTAAAATTTTTATATTTGATTGGCTTTTTTAAAGCACATCTGCATTTTCATTTTGTTTTACTTATTTAACCTTTTGTAACCATAACAACAGTTAGAATTTCACTTGGCGGGGATTCATTTTATTTACACTGTCTCGTTTATAGGAACATGGTGGGGCTAAGAGCGAGGTTTGGTGCACCATTAACCGGTTTAAACTCCCCAGTAGTCATTTTTATGCTGCTGACCGTTCCAAGGCGGCGCCACTCTGTGTTCCTCAGATGTATGTCTATGTTGTTTTATACTGTTTTGGTGACACTTTTGCTCGTGTCTCTTGTTGTTTCTCGTCTACGGTAAGTATCTTCCCTTTGTCCCTGGTTTATATTTATTTATTCCCCCCTCCCCCTTCCCCGTGTCTAATGTCCGAAGCCTTCCCCTGTGCCTTTTGACATTGTGGGCCTTATATTAAAACATTTATTTGTTTTGTTTTATTTCCTTATAAGTTACTTATTATATATTCTGATGTGGTGGTTTGCCTGCCCGTGCTCTGCCTTGTGCCCTGTCCTGTTTTTCTTTGGGGTCCTCCTGGGCTCCTTGCCGCTGGCGCTTGTTGCTGGGTCGGGTGGGGGCTGCGTTCATTGAATGCCGCCTTTCCTTGTCGATCTTGTCTATCATATTTTATTGATCTTGCCTATGGATTTTAGATCTAGGTCTCAGATGTGTTAAAAGTACCCTTTTGGTTCTTTACTTGCAGTGTTTACACACATGTATGAAATGATGTATTTTCTAACACAAACTCAAATTTAACACTGAGGTCTTTGCATGTTGCGTTCATTGAACGCCGCCTTTCCTTGTTGATCTTGTTTTTCATATTTTATTAATTTTATTGACACATTTTGACAAAGATCCCTGTATCAGACTGAAGGTCAGGTTACATTGTAATAATCATGAACATTTTTAATACTTTTAAAGAAGCGGGTGTAGTCAAGTTTTCTACCTTGCTTCGTCGGGCCCTTGTAGGCGATTTTCTTGTTGCTCTGTCTTCCTTTAGGACATTGAGTACTTTGTTTATTGTCATTTGGTTTACTTTTATCATGATCATTTTGGTGTTGTACCTATTTAACCTTTTGTAACCATAACAACTGTTAGAATTTCACTTGGCGGGGATTCATTTTGTTGATCTTGTTTATCATATATTATATTCCATCCGGTTTGACAGATACACTTTCCCATTCTTAGAAAGTATTAACATTTTTACAAGTTTGCACGAAATTACTTTTTCATTTTAAAATCACATTTCCTTCTCAGTTATTTCTGACCATTTTATGTTCCGTGCGCTAAAATTCTGGAAACAAAGTGATCCCTCAGAAGCATTAATCACAACAAAATTACAAGAGAATTGCAGATTCGGTTTGATTGAGTCTGTACATGAGGGATAATGAATAAGTGCAACATCCCTCACGCCCTCTAGCACCGGCTTGAGTGGTACTCAATTCTCAACACTTATTAGTGCTGGCAAAAATGATCCCGAAGGACCAGAAAATATAACAACACTGAAGTGTAACATTTGTAACATACATTTGTTATAACAATATGTATATGAAAAAAGTGTCATTTCACTCCCAATTCTCTTAACTTAAGTTACATTTCATTAAATATTCTGTTTGATTTTTTTTCCATTTTATGCCAAATATGTGAAATTTATGTAGCAATATGTCTCAATATGTAACAACCTTGTAACATCTATGTAACCCTATTAATACACACCACTTTCAATATAAAAATGTGTAATGAGTCTCTTGAATACATATCCGGTACTTTTATTTAGAAGTTATTTATTTGATCCTTGCAGTTCGAGACGACATTATTGTTGTGTTTGTAAAATATGTAGATCTCTCGATCGTACCGTTTGCTGTTGGAAGATTCCTACTTATGCGAGTACACTGTATGACTATCTATGAGAAATGTTGCCTGCTTTTTTAAATATATCTTTTGACGTCTTATCTGTGATATACAAGTTGAATAAACTCTTATCCCTCTTGTACTATGTCGAAGGCTCCGTTTGATTGAGTCTGTTCATGTATAGCACTTTAAAGTACAAGCTTCCTAACTATTTTACAAATTACAATTTCTTAAGAAAGCTACAGATCAGCACAGGATATAGGCCTTTTAATAAGTTATGCATGTTTTCCAAAAGTCTCGGTCGTGAAAAAAAAACAGAATCCCTGTAGAAAGCCCAACACGGCAAAATTGTAAAATGTTGCAGGCTCGGTTTAATTGTGCCTGTTCATGGACGGTACTGGCAAGTGCAAGTTACAGTCCACGCCCCCTAGCACAGGCTTAAGCAGAATTCAACATTTAAACACAAAACTGGTGGAATTTTGAATTTAGAAACATCCACAGATGTGTTCATTTGTAATATGTACTTCAACACAAAGGTCGTCTATATCCATTATGTTTAGTCTTACACCTATCATAGTTTGTTGTAGCAACGAATGTTCCTATTTTAAAATCTGGCTCTACGGATGCAACCACAATACCTGTTTTGGACTCTCTTTATGGATAATAAGCATAAATATGTCTGTCTAAAAGAAAACATATAATGAACATCAACTAGTACTTTCATATTTTATTTAAGATTCACAAATATAATTATAAATTTGATAATGTATTAAAGAATTTTAAAATATATTGCAATAAGAAAGAGATTTGCGTTTTAAATGCTATAGGTTATGCATTTTTTACATCTAATGTAGGTCTGTAATGCTCAATTATAATGTTAACAAACAAAAATAACCTTGCTAGCCAGGTAAAACAAGTTAGCTGAATAACTGTCCAAAATGAATAACCATCTTTAATATTATTTCGTTGCTTTAATGAAAATATATGTCAATCAAATTTATACCTGATTGTTCGATATGTGCTGCTTGTAGGGTCAATCCGTATAAAGTCGGACAAAATTCAGTAACCCTAACTTGACAGATTGCTGTGATTAACAGTATGGAGTTTAGGATCTTTTGTATTACTTCCCTTAAATCTAATTATACTATTTTTAGTTTCGAATCATGCGTTCACTGGCACCGTAATGTCAAAAGTACTCCGAAAATGGGAGGAAAATGTACATAGGCGTAAAACGCTATGACTCGGACAGAATAGTGAAAATTCGGACATACATTTGAGTAGTCATAAGTCGGATAAATTAAGAATTTTAGAATTTTTTAAAAAAATGGGGAACAAAGCAGACAGTTATTGAGAAATAATTTCAGCGTACAAATACTAATCAATATGATTGTTTATATCTTCATTTTCAATGTTGTAATTCAAAATGTTAACATTTGCAACTCTCCTAAAAACATCTTCTAGTGAGTGTCTACCAAGTTTGTTCAAATAAAAGCCCTAGGGTCAAAATTGGCCCCGCCCCAGGGGGTCATTGATTTTCCTTATATGTGTATTGCAAAAGCTTAAAAAATATTCTTTGAAAAAACCCAAGTACCTAGAGTTTAGATATTAAGCATGAAACATCTTCTAGTGAGTGTCTCCAAAGTTTCTTCAAATAAAAGCACTGGGGTCAAAATTGGCCCCACCCTGGGGGTCATTAATTTTCCTTATATGTGTATTGCAAAAGCTTAAAAAATCTTCTTTGAAAAAACCCCAAGTAGCTAGAGTTTAGATATTAAGCATGAAACATCTTCTAGTGAGTGTCTACAAAGTTTCTTCAAATAAAAGCACTGGGGTCAAAATTGGCCCCACCCTGAGGGTCATTAATTTTCCTTATATGTGTATAGCAAAAACTTAAAAATCTTCTTTGAAAAAACCTAAATAGGTAGAGTTTAGATATTAAGCATGAAACATTTTCTAGTAAGTGTCTTCAAAGTTTGTTCAAATAAAAGCCCTGAGGTCAAAACTTTCCCCGCCCAAGAATGTCATTGTTTTTCACTATACATGTATGTGTATAGGAAAACTTTAAAAAATCTTCTTTTAAAAAACCCAATGAGCTAGAGCTTAAATGTTTAGCATGAAACATCTTCTAGTACGTGTCTACAAAGTTTGTTAAAAAAAAGCCCTGGGGTCAAAACTTGCCCCGCCCCAGGGGTGTCATTGTTTTATATTATATGTGTGTAGTAAAAATTTAAAAAATCTTCTTTTAAAAAACCCATTGAGCTAGAGCTTAGATGTTAAGCATGAAACATCTTCTTATAGGTGTCTACCAAGTTTGTTCAAATAAAATCCCTTGGGTTAAAATTGGCCCTGCCTGGGGGGGGGGAGGGGAGGGGAGGGGAGGAGATCATTGTTTTTCATTATATGTGTGTAATAAAAACTTAACATGAAACATCTTCTAATGGGTGTCTTCCAATTATTTTTCAAATAAAAGCCCTTGGGTTTAAACTGGCCCCACTCCGGGGGCCTTTATACAGGTGAGCGACCTCAGGGCCATCATGGCCCTCTTGTTAAATGTTTGGATTTCTCTCTTCTGTTTAACTATTTCCTCACTCGTCAAAATAGTATGGCTCGTTTGTTTTTGCAACATTGCTTTTAGTTTCTTTTCTACTTTCGAGTTTTGGGGACAGAAACACTTCACATATACTATTGTCAACATCAAGAGCGGTTTCAACTAAAACTTCATTAAATGCATAATCATCTACACGATCCATTATTAGATTTTCGCTTGAAATAATTCCAGTAACACTGCAGGATCAGATAGGTCAAGTACGGGTAGAGGTACATCATCAGCACATGATGGTTCTTCATCTCTATTCTCAAGTTGTGGTGATAACGGTACAGCAGTCATAACTTCCGATGAATCTAAAGGAAAACGAAAAAATGTACTATTAACAACACTTAAGTGAAAACAAATGGTGGACTTAATAACACAGTCGGCATAAAAATAATATCATGTTAATGTTAAACTGTTTTTCAAAATAAAATGTTTGCATTGTTCATTAACGCGATACGTGTAACTATAATATTGCATGATATATATTTTGTATTTTCATATTATATCGGTTATAAATTTTACGAGCACTTAACAACTATTTCTTGCTCTACTTCTAGATATTTCATCTATTGTATCGAGTAACCGCTAATGTACGCAAAATACCAGTCAAACTTAGTTATAAATACTAGAAAAAGAAAAGCTTATTTATCACACCAACCTTCAGCATTGTAGGTACCAACAGTGAGTATAGATGTGGCATCAAAGCCTGCCCAATGTAATTGAAACATGAGGGACATCTGTCACAGAACTTGGCGTAAAGGCATCATTCGGAATAGCAAACCTATTCACAGGTCATATTCCACAGGAGGCAAACCCACTTTTTACGTTGCTCTACGTGAAGGCATCGTCCCAAGCTTTTGTGAGTAATGACGGAAATGAATGTTTATTTACCACATGTGGGTGATCTGACATGAACTCGGAACATTTTTCAAAGGCTGGAGGTAGTGTGTGGTGTGAGGAGGGGGCGATAACAGAATTATATTTTCTTTAATTGCTCGTTCAATAATAGCAAGTGTTTCGTGAGAAAAATGGCCATCGAACACTAGCAACTGCGGGGCGTTTGGGTCCGTAGTGCTTAATATACACTTGGTTAAACCACCTTTCACCAATTTCGTCGGTGATCTAACCTTTCTCTTGGTAACTCCACACGGTATCTTTCGGAGCATCTATTGTTTTAAACCCATGTAAAGATTTTACTGCTTTACCTTTAGTTATAAATAAAGGGGCATTGCATCTCCTGCAGCATTAGCACATGCCATTATAGTTAAATTTCTCGACTTTTGACTAGTCTTACTAACAACTGTGGTCCTGCGCTCAGCAATAATGTTTACGGGACAATGCTCAAAATTAAGACCTGTTTCATCACAGTTCCATATGTTTATGGAACTCAGATTAAGGAATTGAATGAGTTTTCCTAAGTCGTTAAATAGTTTTCTACGACAACATGATTTAACATTCTAGCGCGCACAGTTGAAAGCTTCTCGGGCTTTCTTATTGTTATTTCTGGGTGCCTTCGCTTAACCCCTTCCCACCAATCTTTACCGGCCTTAAAGTTAGGGTATGATGTTTGCAACTGGATACGCTTACACAAAACATTAGTTCTGGCAATAATTTTCTTTCTACTCAAGCCAACGCCCAGTTTTGCTGCTGTCTTCACTGCCTCTACAACTTTGTTTTCAATGTCTGCTGGAATGGCAGGGGGTATTCCGTGAACCAGAGGTTTATCCATATCAAAGCGACCAGATATCCGGTCCCCAATGGTGCTCCTAGGAACGTAGAACTTTGCTGCAGCCTGTCATTTAGATTGTCCTGAAGTTACAGCGTTCACAGCATTTTCTAGATCTTGTTGATTATATTGAAGGATTTTTCCAAGTTTTTTTTTCCATAGCTGAAAGCCAAATGATACAAGCAATTATGATAATGATGATGGTGAGTGTCGTGGTAGTTCTGACGATGATGATATAGGTGGTATTGATGATAATGATTATTATGATATTCTTATCAACATTATTATCAACATTATTATAATAATTATCATTATTATTATTACTATGTGATGATGACGTCGACGGCAGCGAGTACAAGCCAAAACGCGGCTTTGTAGAGTACAATATGGGTTTGATATGGATATTTTTTACTTCAGTAATAAACAAAAAGGCTTGGTGGATAGGATTGGAACAAAAACTTTATTAAAGAACAGTTGGAAGTTCATTTGTTTGCTTCATTTTAGGTAAACAATAAAACAAAACTTTTCACTGAATTTCTAGATCTATTTCATAAACCGATAAAACATCGTATAAGCAACTGACACTCAAGACAATATAACGAAACAAATATGTGACATTGACATAAATCTTTATAAATCAGCAATCCAGGAACCTGACATAAATAGCATGTTTGTGTGAAATTTTCTCAATGTCCTTCACATGTTTATTCTTTGTGAAGAACCCTACATTACAACGTTGAGATGGGCCAACACGAGCCCGACAAACAGGCTAAAATGTTGGTTTTATTACAATTGGTCCTTCAACCATACCATTTCTGCAAAAGTCAGAAATGAGCCTAGCGTCTTCACGGCGCAAATAAGCACTCAAAAAAGCATTAGGATGTGAATATATGGCGATGACATTTTTATCAAATTTATTGTCTGGTTCAGGCTTTCCACAGTATTGAGCGCCACCTTCTAGAGCTCTACGACCATGATGATGCATGCCAACTGCAAACAGACCTTCAATAATGACTTTTTTCATTTCCTAAGAAAATAGTTGTATCGTCTTAAAATAGTTTACAGTTAAGATCTATACATGTATTTAATAAGATTTGATGAAAACCCGATATCAATTTATATGAGCTTGTCTTGGCAAAAGTTCGCATGACTTAAAAGTTAAAACTCATAGTACATTTAGATGTACTTGATGAATTTGTACGAATGGCTTTAATGTTTTACGGTGGTTTTACAGACACTTGGGGTGTGGAGTTCCAAAACGCCTTTTAAATCCAAATAAATATATATTTGTCAATCCCAGGACGAATTCTTATATGGTATATAGATCTATATTTAAAACCTTAAAAGCCGTTTTAAAAAAAATATTTCAATGTCTATAATAATACGTAATATATATAACAATATATAGATCTATATCTTATCTCATTATAGACGATGAAATTAGAATTTTATTTTGATTTTAAAGGCGTTTTGAGCTCCAAAATCGCAAGTGTCTATGGGTGGTTCAATGTAGGTCAAATGTTGCAAATTTAAAGACCTATAAAATGCATATAGATCTGGATTTGTAAGTTTGTCCTGTAGAAAGCCATTAAGGTTAAAATTATGTGGTTTTGTGTAAAAAAAAACACTGTAATAATTAAAAAAAATACGAGGATCTTGATAGAGCTAACACTTTGTTCATGTTAGAACTCATGTGTAAACTAGAGTTAATGAAAGCTATTTCTACATCTTGATAAATATAATAGATCTAGATATCTAGTAAATATCTAGTAATAAAACAAAGTTAATACTCAAATTAATAATCTTATGTTCATCCAGATAATGATTGTCTTTTTAAATTAAGGAGTGTAATCTGAATAGCATTATCGAATCTAAAACCTTATTTTACGCTTAAGGACGGTTGCACTTTCATCTGTCCGACTTTTAAATAGATGCAAAAAGAGATAGTTAAACTTCGGACAATTCAATTTTATATTTATTTTCCAAATATTTATTACAAAATTTCGTTTTAATATCAATTTTAATGTTAATAGTTGCGATGTGTTCGTTTAAATTTAAGGTATGATGTAAGTAATAAGAAAATAACTGTAAATGCACCAAATGATTCAAATCACCCGCCAAATGACAGA
This sequence comes from Ruditapes philippinarum, assembly GCF_026571515.1. Lineage (NCBI taxonomy): Eukaryota > Metazoa > Mollusca > Bivalvia > Venerida > Veneridae > Ruditapes > Ruditapes philippinarum. Next base: position 67,350 of record NW_026865483.1, on the reverse strand, counting down.
ACGTGTCGTCTTAAAAAGGGTGTGTGTAACGTCACTCATTTACGCGTGTACGTAAAAACGGTATTGGTGTAAAGATTATGCAACTGTGTAATTTAATGAAGTGAAGGTCTTTGAATAACTAAATGTAAGGCTCTTGGGTCGGTTATGATTAAATTAGTTAAATAAAACGTGGTTTTCTGACATCTGTCCGACTTATTACGTCGTCCGACTTTATACTGATTGACCCTTCGTTTTCTTTCAGTTGGGGCTAACTCCAACTATTGCACAGTTAACCACTTGAGCAATGTTGGCAGAACATGATACTTCATAGGTATACAGTGAAGATCTGTCAGCAGACACAGCAACGTGTGATCTCATGGTGTTGGAAATCGGGCCTGTAGTTCTTTCTTTTTTCAAAGCAATAGTTGCGTCATAGTCCTCTTGCGAATAAAAAACATATTTAATTTTATCCTCGTGGGAACTTATTGGCATCTTGTAATTGAGACTTTCCCTTCTAACCTGCATCTGACGCTTGTTGCTTTACTGCTCCAACGATTCTGTAAAAACGACCTTTTCCGTGTCCACTTTCAAAAAAGAGTCAGACCGCCTTTATACCTAACATGGATTCGTGCCGACACAAAATAAAAAACATATATCAGTTGCGATATTGAGAGGTCGACGTGTCCGTCCGCTAATGAATATTTGTCATTGTTGGTAAATCTGCCCGACAGTTATATTGGTTGACATTAGATACGAACACATAAATGGTGTTCCCAATGTTACAATTTTTGTGATTTTCATTGTGCCGGGCTTAAAGTTATATTGGTAAAGTTCGACTAAGTGCTCAATATTTTTTTAGCTGCCTAACAACGAAAGGTTTAGCTAAACTCCACTAACTCCGCAATTTACACTACCACCTCATTTATTGGTTGATTTGCTTTAAAATAGAGAAAATAGAATCCCTTAACAAAGTCCAACACAACATAGTTGAAAGTGTTGCAGGCTCGGTTTGATTGAGCCTGTTCAAGGACAGTACTGGAAAGTGCAAGTTATCGTCCACGCCCCCTAGCACCGGCTTAAGCAGAATTCAACATTTAAACATGAACTGGTAAAATTTTGAATTTAGAAACATCATATTCGACAGCAGATCTGTACTGATTGCGTACTCGCTCAAAATAGGAGATAGAACATATAATCATTTAAAATTTGTGCTTGTTTTCTTTTAGCAACATCATGCTTATCTGGCATTCAACAATTTACAACGTCTCTTTCTTAAACAGATCAAACATTATCTGTTAACACTCCTACTTCATATTTCTGAGCTGTTTTGTAAATTCAACCCTTTTCTCATTGTACCTTTTAGCACATTTTCTGAACTTAAGCAAATCCAAACATCTATTCTTTTTCACAATTTTGTGCTAAATAACCTCTTTTATTTTTCTAAGTTTCGAATTGTTGCAGGGTTTTCAGTAGAACACCTTGTATCTTCGCGACTACAGCATTACCAATGACGAGTTATCTGACAATAAATGTCGGTAATGATCTTGGTGACAATGCTGCTTCTCTAAAGACTTTCACCATTCTACCCTCGCGAAAAAAAAAATGAAATCATAAAATTAATAAAATGAAACAGGAGTCAAATAAATAAAAGAATTATACAGCATATTCCGGGTCAATACTTTGTATATATCAGCTGAACTGGTCCGTTTTTACAAGACAATGTTACAATGCAATGAAAAGATCATAAAGTAATTTCCAACTACTGTGCAAGAAAATATACCCAACGGACTGAATGTTTCAAATTGTGCACGTTTAGTGGAGAATTAATGTACTGTGTTGTATTCCATGACAGTTAAATATACTCCGGGATTATTTTTGCTGTTAATGAAGTAATGGTGATGCAAAGTAAGACAGAAGTCTCATGATGGAAGATGTATTGTAATATAAGTAAAACTAAATGATAACACTCCTTCAGACTCAGCCACAACAAATAACAAATAGGCATATGAAATGATGAAGTTTTGAATCTGATTGAGGAACTGATATGTTATGCCAATATCCTTTACAATTAATAATTTGTTATTAAACGTAATACAGAATTTAAAGGGCTGATATAGGCATTTAAGGACCAAGGTCGGATGCAAGTAGGAATAAAGGGAAATGGAAAAATAGAAAATATGGTAAAGGTCTTTAAAACTTTAAATTTAGTCATAATCCTTTTCACCTAAATAATTTTTCACATGAGTATAATCGATTACTAACGTGACTATCGGAAATTTCTATAAATAACATTCGGTTAACGGTAATGTTCACTTAGTTGTTATATATAAAACAGTTAATTTCGAATTTGGACAGGGACTTAGAAACTTTCATGTGAGGAAGCTATCCAGCAGCTAGCTTACGGAATATCGGTGGTTCTACTCAGATGCCTGTTCCTGCCAAAAAGAATCCTCCACCAGTAAAGCTGCAATGTCGTCATATGACCTTAATAGAATCTACCATTGGGTTAGGTAGAAGATAGAGAAATCCAAACCCGTGGGTGATCGGTTCCATCGGGAACAAGCCTTGGCGAGTTCTCGATAGAACCGATTGCCCGAGGGTTGAGATTTCCCTATCCTCTATCTAACCCAATGATTGATTATTTTTTTCACTCACCTGGACACAATAAATATCAGTGAAATTACTTGCTACGCGTATTACAACGTACCTAGTTTTGAAAAGCGGGGCGGGGCTTAGGCGCCTGACGTATGTCCGCAAAAAATTCTACAGACCAAGTTTATGTGTGAAAAAATTCAATGAAAATAAATTCATACGAGATCCCTCATCAAAAAGCAAGGTTATTATGATAAAACACATCAATATTAAAGTCGGAAAGTTTCATAATATAAGTGTTTGTAAGGAATTCAGCCCATACTTTTATGGTTGACAAAAAGCTTTTACCGTTTGCAAATTTTTCTACTTATACGGTTATTTTGGCCGAATATTCAATTTAAATATATCAAAATGCGATTCGTTATCAAAAAGTATCGTTATCATAACAGAAAACATGGATGTTTTTCAGGCAAAGTGTCATAATATCCGTTTTTACGGAGAATTTTGCGATATTTTAAAGTGTGCTATTTTTAGTAACAGATCGAAATTAAAAAGGGTCGACCTAGGTAGAGTATGATTCATTGCAGCGTGAAAGTTTATATCAATCTATTTTGATTCCGTGGACAATTTAATAGATAAGCTCACATATTTTTACTACATTTTGATCTTTTGACGTTTCATTTTTGTTAAAATAGGAGTGAATCGCGTATGTGAATGAATTCGTTTTTAGAAGTGCTGCACGTTGAGTGTGAGATAAGCCCATGTGAGATAAGATTTTCCAACACCGCTATTTTTAGTATTATTTACGAATTTTTCTATGTGGTTAGTGAGAAACACTGTGATAGTGTCACGTAAAACACAAAAAAATTTCAACACAAAATCGACAGAAAACGTGCGACTACGAGGAATTCCTAAGCTATCGAAATTGCTTCTTTAAACGAACAAGTTGTTTACTTTGAAGATATTATCGGGTTCGAATTCTTAAAAGATCTTGTAGACTGGATGTATATATAGGCGTTAGCATCGGCAGTTGTCATTAAATATTCATATTGGCAACGTTTGACAGATATGTCATTTCATAGTTCAAAGAATTTATCGTCAGTAAAAAATCTAGGATTGCTCAGTAATGTACTTAGTATCTAACAGAAATGCGTCGTTCTGAGAGAAATTTTTAATTCTTACCCCAACATATATTAACAATTCTTCAATATGAAGCTGATCAATTATAATGTTATGTGTGTAAAAGCATATGTCAACAGATTTTTCGGATCTTCGTGTTATTCGATGTTACAAATATCAAAGTCATTAAGTTTAGTTACACAAAATAGAAAACATTTCAATAAAGTTTACAAAAAAATCTAGCTTTTAGGCTGCAAATATTTATACTGCCATTTTAAAAGAACATTTGTTGCTTGCATTGTCATCGGAGAGGAAAGAAATAGAATATGGTAAGGAAATTTACCATTTAATTAAAGTTTTGAGAGGTCTTAAATAATTATGTAAAATGTTTACTAACTGTGTTATTAACACTACTATTTTTAGCACTCAGTTTCACATTAATGTTTATTTTTGCATAAAGTAAATGTTGAGCAACATGGTGATTATAAACAAAAACATTATCCGCGCCTTCCTTGATTTCTCCAGCGGCCATCTGAGGTAGCGCCCTCAAGTCAAGATGGTCATGTTTGGGGTGAACTTTTAATAAACAATCTTCATGTGAAACAGGGATTAATTCCGTCACACTTTCTCTAACCTCTGGTAAGGAGAATTTGAAGGACTCGAAACTTAACGTGCATCAGGTTCGTAAACTCTTGTTTCCACTTCGATAATTTCTGTCAATACCAAGGTCAGAATTAAGTATGTACTAAAAATAAAGAGGAAATCAGAGTTTCAGATCAAATCAGACTTGAAAAAAGTATTGTATAATTCTAGAACTAGACCTGTATTTTTTATTACTTTCTAATATAAACATTTCTTTAAAGGAGATCCCCCGAAAATAACAAAAACTAGAATTTAAATGTTTCGAATAATAGACCGGTTTTATTGAGGATTTTCGTGAGAGATGAAACATAACTTGAACCACATGTCACCAACTACATATTTTTAGCCGTTTTAAATCCTGAGCAAAAAGCGTATTTAAATCAATATATAATTATTCTATTATAAAGTACGGGCTATGGCTGTTTAAAATGTTGTACATTGTACTTTAATTCCAACAATAAAATCAAGTGCTTATCAATTATTAGAACAATGATATAAAAACGCGAACATAATGGCCTTGAAACTATTCAAACAAATCTTTTTTACATTTTTGTACTTTGAGTAGAATGCTTCAAGTCATAAAACAAAATACAGAATAATAAAATGTACTATTTAAATATCTAAAACAGTTAACGAAGATGCATTTATTTAAAGGTCCATAATGCACAAAAAAGTCTTTTATTCTTATGTGTCATGTTATAGTTGCCATATTCAGCGCTACTTTTGTCAGCTGATAAGCATGCTCTTAAACCATTATCAAAATATTATTATTATTATTGTGTAATCCTAGGTAGGAAAATTCACTCATCTCTAAGGCGTTATGTGCCTTAAATATTCCACACTTTATTTTTGTAAATGTCATACGGAGCCGAGCTCGCTATCCGGATCCGAGCCCTACTTGTATGTTTGCGCATGTTTCTATTCGAATGTTGCATTGACAATAGTGTTCACTGAATTTTATTATTAGTGCTTTTCTTTCACAAACAATGACAGATAGAACCATTACCCATTAGACCAAAACACGTTTTATTATTTCCAATTTCTCGCAAGGATAAAGTATCAATGGCTTTTATTAGTTTTAATCATTTGGTTTATCTCTATGCCTAATTAATTGAAATAGACATCGCTATCTACAAAAGTTTGATTTACTCATTTATAAATATTTAAAGTACATAAGTATAAGTTCATAATAAATAAGTTTTGTCTACGATAATGTGAACTCGTTCAAACACAAATATGCAGAATAATTATGCGTAACTTTGGTATGTGTATTTCGAATTATTTGTAATAGTGATGTTTTTTTGTTTTGTTTTGTTTGTTTGTTTTTTTTTCAATAAAAATGGTCCGTCATACACGCACATTGCAATTTAAAGGAATCAAAGATAGGCACAGATCAATATCTACCACCTGTGTTAAATGAAATCCCATTATGTGATTTTAAACCCCTGTTAAGTCATATACGTAACATATAACGAATATTTGATACCGGTGAAAAATTCAACCGAATATATAACACGTGTAGTCAAGTTGATTGCGATGATGATAATGATAAAGCTGACGATGGATGTCATATTGCTGACCTCAATATGATGATAGTTATCTCAGTAATTGAAATAATCATGTTGTTGTTGTCATTATTATTATTATTATTGTTGTTGTTGTTAATGATGATGATGATGCTAACCCACATTCTGCTGCTTTTCATGATTACGATCGTCGTTTTAATACTTAAACAATGATAAGTTGTTGATGATAGATAGAAGAATGTTGATTGCAATGATATGTTGATGATGTTGGCGATGTTATAACTCATAGTCCCATGATTTTATAACAACAATTGTATTCAAAGAGCTAGATCTATATGTTCTTTAACTGTTACATTCAGCAGACCAACAGCATATCACAAAAGACAAAAAGCAAAACCAAAAAAAGAACAGTTTTACTATTGAATAAATCACACATGTGATAGATTTGGATGATTTTTGTTTTACATTTAGAAATAAGTGACCCATTGGATTGGGCCGGTTGTGATCCTTGCGACATGACTCATTATTGTAGACGACCTGTCAATGTTACATCCTAGATACCTAAACCTTGGCGCTCTTTACAAGGAGTTGTGCTTCATAGTCCATTTGTTAAAGCTCTTTGGAATAAAACTGAGCATAATGTTCCATAATGAGCTGTGCACATAATGTATAACATCACCAAAACTATTTGTATAGCAGATATGATATGTGACTGAAATCATTTTTGGCAATTTTTAAAGGCTTTTCCCTCGGGAAACCTCTCTCGTGAATATAAAATTCATGAAACTATAACAAACACAACTTTATCACTGAACTAAAAACTGTTATCAATATTTAATTATAATCTAATCGAATGGCTTTCCTAACTGCTTTTCTCTGATTACTAAAGTTGAACAAGTTTATGTACTTTAGCAATATTTCATTGTATAACATGTACTAAGAAATATAGAAGAGATTCTGTAAAATGAGTTTAATGTTTACATATCAGTAATATTTGATTCCTCGAGCAGCCACAACATTTATTTAGCATGAACAGGTAAAATAAATACTTATTCATTGACTTGTCAAGCAGGGCATTCAAATCAATATTATTATATATGTTTCATTATTTATAGAAAAGATTTATTTTCTTAAAACATAGAAATACTAAATTGGTTTTAGAATCAATAACAGAATTACCGATATTTTATCGTTCATTACGGGAGACTCATTTTGAATATCTGTTAGATAATTATAATGAAAAGAAGATAATTATGAGTATCCGCTTTTATTAAATCACGAACTTGCCTTAAATGGGCGAATGTATTATCTTTCATATAATGTGTTTAAGCTGTAGGTACCTACGCCAATTATAAAAATCAAACGCACAAATAAAGTTATTCTTGCTCAGAAATTCGCTGAAATTCGATATCTTAATTACAAAAAGACTTTGTACATAACATATTAAAAACGATTTTATGTAACAGAAGGTGTCCATCAATGTCTTACTGGAACAAAAAGTGCATTTGAATTTTCTACGATATGTCATAATTATATTTATCACCATACAGCATTGCACCGAAATACAAAATTTCAGCTTATGTTCATAAGCCAGATCTACTTTTTGGCATTGGAGCTTCAAATTCTACGAATATATACGACAGTGTCGTCCGTGTTTAAAGTATCTATCTATCTCTGGATACTTCCAACCCCTCTTACGAGTGTTAAAGGCAGGAATTTAGTGCACGTCGGATTGTTAGTAAAAGGTGAAGAGAAAAGCTAAAAAGAAAAGTCCAAACATTGACATGCTTGGAAGGTGAGACTGAAAATGTATTCTGGTCATGGTTAAAATGTTAATAGTGAGACAAGATGATAAGAGATAAAATAGTTTAAAAAACACTGGGAGTAAGACTAGTACTGCAAACCACCACTGCCTGTTTGAACTGACTCAGGTTGGGCAGGGTGCAATGTTACTAGGAAGTTTTATCCATAGTATAATGCTATGAGGGAAGAAAGAGTACTTATGGTAGTCGGAGGATACCTGTATTTGACGTAGGGATAAGGGATGCATATGTCTGGTTAATCTATGTGGGGTTTGAACATAAGTCGGGAGATTAATTGCAAACTAGGTTATGGTATATCTTATAAAACATTATCAGTCTACAGTCCAGTCTGCGATGTTCAAGGGATCGCCAGCCCAGTTCTTCCTGCATGGCTGTGACACTAGAGTGAGGGGAGTAATCCTTTTAACCCATCTTATTGCACGTCTCTGGATCATCTCAACTTTGTCAATATTGGTTTTAGTATAAGGAGACCAAATAGATGAGGCATATTCAACCTTTGGGCGGACCAGGACTTGTATGCTAGTTCTTTTACTTTCTCATTTTTAGTGATGACATTTCTTTTTAATAAAGCCAAGGGATCTGTTTGCATTGGAAGTTATTCGAGATATATGTGTATTAAATTTAAGGTCAGCAGATAGATCTAGTCCGAGATATTTAGCATTTGAAACAGACTCTAGGATTTGGCCATGGAGCATATATTTGTGTTTAATTATGGTCTTATTTTTGGTGATATGGATGACTTGGCATTTTGAAGGGTTAAACTCCATGTCCCACTGCTTCTCCCACAGAACCATATTGTCTAGATCATGTTGGAGAGTTGGGGGGTCTGAGGAGGAATTGATGGTTAGGTATACAGCAGTGTCGTCTGCAAATAATCTGACTTGGGATTTGAGGACAGAAGATGGTAACTTGTTGATATATAGAAGGAAACAGAGGGCCCTAGGACCGAGCCTTGGGGCACTCCAGAGGTAACTGGGACTTCAGATGAGCAGTCACTATCCACAACTACTGTCTGTCTACGGCCAATAAGGAATGACTGTATCCAGTTTAGAATTTGAGGACAAACACCATGTTCTTGCAGGGTATCTAAGAGTTTAAGATGGTTTACTTTATCGAAAGCTTTGGAGAAGTCAAGAAGTATAAGATCTGTTTGTTTGCCATTTGAAAGGTTGTTCACAAAGTAATCAGTAAGTTCAATGAGTTGTGTCTCACATGATCGTCTTTCTCTGAATCCATGCTGAAGATCAAAGAGTATGTTGTGGGTGGTAAAGTGAGAGGATAGTTGAGAGGCAACTATATGTTCGAGTGTTTTACAGAGGATGCATGTAAGGGAAATTTGGCGATAGTTTGCTGGATCACTTGTATCACCTTTTTTGTAGACAGGGCATACGTTTGCACGGGTCCAGTCATTGGGAATATTACCGGTGGTCAGGGATTTTTGGAAAAGAACTGCAACGATGTCAGCAATCTCTTCTCTCAGCTCCTTCAGGACAATTGGTCTGTAGTTCTGAAATACATTTCAAATAACGTAAAATAAAGAAACATAGAATAAGATTTGTGTGAACGAATAATGATATTAAAAGAGATATGTTGCCGATTGTCCCATGCAATAACCCCTATCTCATAAATTGGTCAAAGCATTCACACGTTACAAAATGAGAGGTAGTTTCTCGTGTGGATATGGTAATGGGTTCGAAAAAGTCATTCGATACTTGTCATAAAAATAAATGAAATATTTATAACCTTTCTGACTAGCCTAGTTTTTATAATTGCACTATGAATAATAAATAGACGATAAAATTATATGATTTCACCGTTGACTACATTTATACTAAATAAAATCACTTTTGAAAATTCTAGTGCTACAAGGGATTGGCCAATAATTCGAACACATTTCATTTTTCAATAGTTATATGAAATCTTTTAATACAAACGAATATTTCAATGACGGTTATAATTTATGGAAAGGCCATGCTATCTTTAATGGATATCTTATTCTTTAATTCAACATTTCAATATAAAATCTAGATGTTCTGTCAAATGTATGCCGAAAATTTAACAAGATATACGGTTAAATCATCTGATAATTGTCGTAATCTTATATTTACAAAAAAAATCACTAAATTTTAATACTTCTTTCATGTAAAGAATATAAAGTAATTCTACAGAATACTACTTGCACCTGTATTACAACTGCAAAACTATACCTTGAATATTCTCTGCCACTAAACCTTCATTTTTCGCTCATTTTTGACGCCTCGGATGACCATTAGAATAATGTTGCAAAGAGAATAACTAATATTTTATAGTCAGTCGGGATATGCTAGATAAATTGTTTATGTTTATTTTTATTGTACTTGTGAGAGACCTTTTTTTTGAAGCTTATTAACACGTTAATTAAACGTCATCAATTATTGTCAGGTGCTCATGAAAGCGTAACTCAGAGACACTTCATTAAATATCTACGACTTGAATGAGTTCTTAGATTGGAACACTCAAGCTGCTACGGCTAGTAGAGAAATCATGAAGTGTTATTTTAACGTTCTTGTTTTATTTTTTCTAATTTTAAATCAGATGAATTCAGAAGTGCATGGTACATGTGCTACTGAAAAGTATTATGTTCGTCAAGAGTTTCGTGACAAAGGATGTCCCAGTGGCGATATAGCATTTACTGTGGCGGTTCCTAGTAAAACATTGTGTACAGATATCTGTTCCAAGACTTCCGCTTGTAAATGTGTGTCATATAACAGTGCTGATTACACGTGTATTGGCTGCACGGAGATATATGGTGTAATAAATGGACTTTTGGAAAAACCCGGGCATGTGATCTATGAATCTGAACTTCGTGAGTTTTCACTTATTTTTTATCTCTTTTTCTTATCCTTTTATCTTAAAGACTAGTTATTATAACAAATCCAGTCTAGATGTTTTTCTACATGATCTACATATATAAGGCATTTCTAATAGAGCTCAAAGCAGGGTATCTGTTACAGGGGTGCGCAGATGATCTTAGATGACCATTAGATGATTGTCTGCTTCATGTGGAGCAGTTAAATGAACTATATTGATAAACATAACATAAAATATCAATGACTGTATGAAGGACCATCAGTCTTTTACTTTCAGACAAAGATGACTGCGTTGATTCTGAATGTAAGAATGGCGCCACGTGTGTAGACGAGGTGTACGCTTACACGTGTATTTGTCCCAGTGGCTGGTCAGGAGAACTCTGTCAAACAGGTTTTTAATCTTTACTTCCGTTTGTTTTTTATTCTGGTAGAATTTTGAAATAAATAACGGTAAAAATGTTATAATTTTAAATTGTCCCATAAAATAACAAATTGACATAAATAATATAAATTGGATTTTGACTGACCTAGTTGCCAAGCTGTAAAAAATGTTTTATTTTCCCAACTCTACCCATATATATAAATACTGATAAAATGTGGATCTATCATTTCAGAAATCATTTGAAATATAAATGAAAACATAAAAAAGGACAAATTATATATTTTCTTTAAAAGAAAACAAGTATTCTACTGTCTCTCAGGCAGACCGGAAATAATTTATAAATACCCTATTGTCAATATGGATTTAAAATCATCAAACACTGATATTAGTGTAACATGTTTTAGGAGTTGTATTGGCACGTGCATTAGTTTATGTTGTATTTACAGATATTGACGAATGCGCAAGTAATCCATGTCAGAATGGCGGGACTTGCAAAAACGAACAGAATCAATACTCGTGCAACTGTGTGGCTGGTTGGGCTGGAACTAACTGTGACATTGGTAACTTTTAGTAATAGATTTTTCTATTCTGAATTTGTGCCACATTAGAAGTGGATAGCTAACGTTATTTCAATAACAATGTATTTTTTCCAAAAAAATATTGTAAAGTTTTTGGGAATTATAAGATACAAGAATTTTTAAGTCTGTTTACAAATTACAATAAACATTAACTGATAACTTTTTTTACCGACAGTAATAGAGACATAGCACATATTTATTCACGTGTAACAAGTCTGAAATGTAAAAATTTTGAACTAGTAGCTTAGGCATGAATAAAAGCAGTAAGATTTGAGAAGAATATACAATATGATACGGTTTTAACAAAATATAAATCAAAACTATATGACATGAGCATTACATATTGTCAGAGACTTCATGCTAAACAGTTATAAAATACTATATTCTATAGCATTAAATGAGCCGACAATCTGATTTATAATATAATACATGTAGCAAAGGTGAGAATGAATACGTTAAATTAGTAATAATTATGAAAATGAATATAATTAAACATTATTAAATAATTTACTAAAATATCAAAATTAAATTTATTAAAGTATCCCATAAAACAAAAACTGCAAGAAAAGTCACATTGAGGATAACATACAAACAAAGATGAAGTAGCATAAAACACAAAGTTTAAAGGTAACATAATATACATCATTAAAACAAAGCAAGCTAAATGGGAGAAAAGCAATAAAAACATACAATCAAACAAACAAACATAAAACATTTGGCATACGTTATTTAATCAGCAATAAATTGAATATGTTAGGATCGAAATAATGTTCTTATTATTTATATATTTGTTTTGGTGGAATTTTAGACTTTGATGAATGCTCGAGCTCCCCGTGCCTTAATGGCGCGACCTGCACGCACGGAATAGATGTGTATACATGTACGTGTGCTGATGGATGGACAGGGCCGACTTGCGATACAGGTTAGTTACTAGGAATAGTTGTAAAGAAACAGAGTATATTGAGATAGATAATTATAGCTCTTAAAGTATTTTATCTTCTGTATCAGTATGTTCTTTACAGAATTACGTGAAAAGGCAAAATTCTTAAGTTATATACGAGACTTTTATGTGGAAATATCATGGTCTGGGGCGATATCAAGTGTTTTTCTCTACAAAAAAATGAAGGCCGTAACCCGAGATGCCGGCCAGGCCACGATATTTCTACATAGCAGTCGATTTTCAATTTATCGCATGATAAACAAAAATAAAAAAATATTTGAGATAAAATTTCAATTTCAATTTTTAGTTTGCTTCCCATAATAAATTAGATCCTTCACTCCGAACCTTGTTTACAAACTTTTTACATGTCAATGACTGATTTATGTTTTCTCTTACTGTAAACCCTATAAATTAAGAGCTGGTTGGATTACCACAGACACATGAAACATTGCAGTAATATTGTTGTAGCGCCGATATATGTCCAAACGTCGAAAAATGTCCAAACGACGATAAATGTCCAAAAATTGACGATAAATGTCTCAATCGCCGATAAATGTCCAAAACTCCTTTAACGATAAATGTCCAAAAATTAACGAAAAATGTCGCAACAAATTAGGTGCTCATAAATGTCCAAATCGGTTAACGATAAATGTCTCAACTTTTCATATGTTAATTTGTAATTTATTGTATTGGATACTGTAACAGTTTATCCAACTAACCCGTGATTTTACCCTCTGGTTTATCCCCGACGTAAAATGTATCATACATTATTGTGCATGGCCAGTTGCAGAACCGGATGGGGATCGGGGGGCATGTGCCTTCTAAACTCACCGAAGCAATATGTTTTAGAAATTGGGTTTGGGTTATTTTCCCCCATTATAGGGGTTTGCCATTGTCCCCCAAATTTGTCTAAGTGTCCGCCCCAAAATTGTAAAACGGTTTTTGGGGCGTGGACAGATTGAAATTTTTCCTTTACTTTTAAAGGGTTTCAAAAGTAAAAAAAAATATCAACCCCTAATTGGAAAACCAAAAGCATTTTAACCCCTTGTAAAAAACCTTGGAGCTAATCAAGGGGTTAATGTTTAAACCCTTTAGGGATTAAAACACGAACGGGTCCCAAGACCTTAAAGGGGAGACGCATTTGCTTTTGTGGGGGATAGGGGGTTTGGGAAATGGCTTTATAAGAAATTTTACGCAAACGTGTTAAATGGGTTTTTGGACTTTTCTTTTTAAGTGTTGCAAAAGCGATTCTTCTCAATGCTACATTGATTTAAGACATTTGTATTTGATTATTACTCATTCGCGCGTGGTGGACTGAACGCCACTGCGGGCCAACGCCTAATAAATACAGAGTTTTGAAAGGCTTCTTACATGTATCCTAGATCAGTTTGCACGCAAATGCGTCACCAGATGAGGGTATGCGCTATTAAACACCAAGTAATTTGGTAGTTAAAGGTTTTGTATGTCCCTACAGTGTGGCACTTTCAAGATCAACCTACATGGTTAAAACATGAATATAATGTATATATAATCAAGTAAATGTTCAACTAAATAAGGGAAAGTAACTGCGATATAACCATTTTACAGCTTCTGATTGGCTATAATTATGTCGTGGGAACAAGATAATTATTTCGTGGGGAACAAGATATTATCTCGTGGCAACAAGATAATTATTTCGTGGGAACAAGATAATATCTCGTGGGAACAAGATAATATCTTGGGGAACAAGATAATATCTTCGTGTGAACAAAGATAAATAAAGACACCCATGTGTCACATCTATGCCACCGTAATAGACACTTGACGTAATAGTATGTTTTCTTGCTGTGCTGGTTGGATACAAACATGTACATTTAAAAATTACTTAATATGTCACATATTAACTTAACAATATTAAATATAAATAAACACATGGCTGTCATTTTGCATTATGCTAACTGGTTACTAAAGCATTATCGTTTTATATCAATACAGAGTTATGTAAGAGTTATGTACCCCAGGGTGATATAAGAAAAATTCCCCGGGAAATATATTCTATGAGGGTGATATTCGATCAGAACACATTGTAGGCATATGGGAGTTTTACATTGAAGGATTATATTGAGGTATAATAATATATAAATAAACATATTGCTGTCGGAGTGATAGAGGATATTGTCAACCGAGAAGTTGTATATTACCCGAGGCGCAGCCGAGGGTAATATGCCAGTTCAAGGGTTGGCAATATCCTCTATCACCCCGACAGCCATATGTTATTTATTTTAATATACCGAAAAAAAAACCTTAGGTTCCAAAACATTCATAAGAGAAAATACAGATCAACACTTCAAAATTACAGCGATTTTTGATCTGTAAACACAAAAATGTATTGAATAAAAACAAGACAAACAGACAGACAGACATATCGTTATTTCTTCATTAGAAAATAAATAACAACAACAAATTCAAATTATTAAAATTATTATTAATGGATGCAAAAATTACAATTATTTTTAATCATCTATCTATAAAATGTTCATATGTAGTAATTTTTATACACTGAACATGTACAAGCTTGTAACGGTTTCGCACGAACTTTTCGCTTTCTACGTGGGATTCTTTGTCTAAATAATGATTTTTTTATAAACTATTTTCAAATTGTATTAGTATGTTTTATTGTATATTTGTTCCCCACTTTAGTAGCGGGCATTTAAGATTTGACCTGTCACATCCGTCCGTCCATCCATCCATCCGTCCGTCCGCATCAATGAAGAGTAATTATGATGGGCTAGAGGGACAATAGTAACTGTTCTTTCTCTTTGATGTCATTCAATTCCGTAATGCTTTTGTTATGTGACTATTTTCCTTTTGTGTGGCTAAAAGAACAATAGAGAGAACAATAGAGTAGCCACATAATTTACTGTCCTTGACGAATGTCCGTCCTTCCGTCCGTCCGTTCTCTCTTTTTTGGGAACGAAATCAAAAAGTTTTGGGCCCAAAGAGTAATGAAACCTTTAAAAGGTTTTTTTAAAATTCATTTTGGGTAGTGTGCCCTGGGAAAAAATTTTCCCCGTTTTTTGATTTTTTTTATAAGTTTTTTAAAATTTTTATTCCCCCTTTTGACTTGGGAAAAAATTTTTGAAATTTTTCAACTTGTGTCGCATTTTAACTCAAAAACTTTTCCTTTTAAAAGGTTTTGAAATTTAAAAAAGGAAAAATTAAATCAGAAAATTTTGTATTTTTTAATTGGGATTTTTTATGTTTGGAGTTTTTTTAAAGTTTTTTTAAAAAAAGTTATTTCCTTTAGGCTTTAAGGTAAAATTTTCAATTTATAAACCCTTTAAAAAGGTCGCCATTTTTTTTTTAAAAAAAGGGTATTTAAAAACCTAGAGTAAAAATAAATTTTAAAACCAGGAATAATTAAAATCAGCTTTTTATTTTTTATTGTGCACCTTGGGAATATTTTTTCCGGGAAATTATTTGTTATTTTTAAAAGGTTTTCCCCTTGACTTTAAGGTTAAAATTTTGGCAAATTTTTTAACTTTTGTTTTGGCAATTTTTTTAATCAAAAACAAAAAATTTAAATTTTCCTAGAGTTCTTAAATTTAAAATTTAGAAGGGTTGCTAAAAGCAAAATTAAGTTTTTTACTGGGGGTTTCCCTGGGAAAAATTTTATTTAAAAAGTAATTTTGTAATTGATTTCCCCTTGACTTATTTAAAACCCGTTTCTTTTTATTTTTTTTGTTTCCCCCTTAGTTGCTTTTAAAGTTGAATTATCCAATTTTTAACGGGGAAATTAAAGGTCAAAAAAATCCCCAAATTTAAGGGAAAATTTCACCTCACGTTAAAGCAAATCGCCCTGGTTTTTTGTAGGTGGTTTTTTTTAATTTTGCTTAGAGTTATTCCCCCTTCTTACAAAGTATTAAATTTAAAATTTTTAAAACTTGTTCATGCATAGCCCCCAAAAAGTATTTTCACTTGTGGGCCCTGAAATTTTTAAAAGAATGTTGGGTTTCAGCAGGGTGTACTTATGCCCCTTTGGGGGTTTGCTTTAAATTTTTTTTCAGTTTTGTAGGTTTCTTACCCGTTACTTAGTTAAAAAAATTTTTATTTTTTAAAAAAATATTTGCCCTTTAGATCAAAAGGGTTTGGGCCCAGAACAGGGGCGCGGGGGGGGGGGGAAAACCCATTTTCCTTTTATGGACACATTTTTTAGTTTTGTTTTAGGGTTAACGGGTTTACTAAGGCATTATCCCCTATTATAAATTTACAGAGTTATTTTAAGATTTTTTGTCCCCCGGGGGGTAAATAAAAAAATTTTTCCCGGGGGGGGAAAATATTCTAGGGGGGGAATTCGTGATCAGAACACATTGTAGGCTATGGGGATTTTACATTGAAGGATATTATTAGGTATATATATAAAAAAATTAAACATGACTGTCGGGGTGATAGAGGATATTGTCAACACTGAGAAACTGGTATATACACCGCGAGGCGCAGCCCGAGGGTAATATTGGCCAGTTCAAGGGGGTTGGCAATTATCCCTATCACCCCACAGCCATGTGTATCTTTTTATTATTACCGGAAAAAACCCTTAGGTCAGCGTCTTTGCATCTGAAGGAAAATACAGATCATTCAGTTCAAATTATAGCGTCTTCTTGATCTGTAAATGTTCGATATACCACAAAAATATGTAAATCAAGTCTATAGAAAAAAAACAAGAGACAGACAGACTAGACAGACTGGGGAAATAAATAATTTTATGCTTTGGAAATAGTACAAAGGCCATTTTTATGCTTTATGAATGAGTAATGAAGGGAGTTTTGTGCTCCAAGGGTGATATAGAAATATTCCCCGGGGGAATATATTCTATGGGGGTGATTTTGGGATCAGAAAAAATTTTTTCCTTTCCATTCGAAAAAACCTTTTATTTTGGGAAATTATCACAATTTGTCAATGAAAAATTTAAAATTTTTAAACTTTTTTTAAAACCCAAAAGAAAATTTTTTTCCTTTTTGGGGGTTTTGGGTGTGTTCACTTTCTGAAAAAGAACAAAGGTATAAAACTTTTCCTATTTTTGGGGTTTTCTAAAAATTCCGTTAAACCGCGAAAATTTTTTTTGACCCGCATTGTTTCGGAATATTAAAATGCGGGCCCTAAAAAGGAAATTACTTTAAGAATAAATACCTATCCCAGGGAAAAAAACCCGGGCCTTTGAGAAAGTTTTTAAACATTTTTATGCAATAAGGAAAATCAATAAAGATACAAACAATTTTGCCTAAAAAAAAATCCCTAACAAATAAATTAAAGAAAAGACCATTAGATTTTCCAAGGGTTTGAAAAATTTTCCAATCAGAGTAAAAAACCCGAAAAACAAAAAACGCCCTGAAAAAAAAAAGCTAAAAATTTGACAAATTCACAAATATTACTGGAAAAAGGGGTTTTTAAATTTTTCGAAATTTAAAAACAATATTAGATCGGGAAGCCAAGTCAAACTTTTTTGGGAACTCTCAAATTTAAATTGAAAAAATGAACCCACTTTCGTCAAAAGGACTGGGGGGAAGACTTTTTTAAATTTTTTTTATTTAAATCAACAAAAAAATAGTAGCCATTAAACCCACTGACGGGATCCCTTAAACAGAAATATTGTTTTCCCAAAAAATAAACAATAAGGAAAAATTTTCCCTGAAAAAACTTTTTTCGTGAACAAATGTCTATTAACGTTTGGAAACAGAAAATCCCTTTCCCTTTATTTTTAAACCACTTTCCTGTCTAAAACGATATTGTGGCTTAGCCCTATGAATTTAAAAAGAGTTTTTTTTTCGTTACAATTACAAAGCAGTAGCCAGAGGGTTTATAAGTAATAGAATTTTACCGAGGCTTTTTTTGAACTATCTTCCCCCCCTTGGGTGTGACTTATTCAATGCTTCTTTTAAGATTTTGTAAAGTTAAAATTTTTCCACATGGAAAAGAGGCGAATTCACTGCAGTTCCCCAAAAGGGCTTTACATCTTCCCAAATAACAATAGATCCTATAATAAACTTTTGAACACCACAGAAAAAAGTTTTTTGAACGTTTTTGTTTTAAAAAACACATCTTTAACTTTCTAAAAGAAAAAATTTTTCTGTCTCCCCTGCTCAGTTTTTTTTACCCGGGGTTTAAATTTAAGTTAACCCAGTTTTGCTTTTCATTTATTGGATACCCTTTGTAGATCATTACAATGGCGCCTCGAAGCCGGTGGTTCTTTCAGTTAAAGCGGTTTTGAACAAGGTTTGGGATAAAGGCCTTACTTTTCGAAAGACTAAAAGCACCGCAGGTAGTATGTGGATTTCTTTTTATCTTGGTTCAAAAGTTACCTTACTGATAGAAAACAAAGGGGTCATACTACCTGGGCCTATTCATCATGGCGCTTTTTGTAAAGCAGGAGTCCCTCAAGGTCTATACTTGGTCCCCTTTTATTTTTAATCTTTATAAATGATATTGTTAATGAAATTTGAATCTTTTTTCATAAACCTTTTTGCTGATGATACCAGTCTTTATGTTATAGTTGAACATCCTAACACAGCAGCCACACTTCTTCAGTCTGACATCCAAAAAATCTTTTTAAATGGGCAGAAAGGTGGCTAGTCACCTTTAATCCTTTCAAATCGGAATTTCCCTACTTGTAACCAGAAAGCGAAATCGTCAGGATCACCCTTTGCATTGCATTAGTTTAACCCAACACATTCCAGAAGTTTTGAAACAAACATTAGGCAATCTTCGTTTTCTTCTGACTGCACATGGCACAAACATATTGAATACATAACTGATAAAGCTTGGAAAAGGGTTCAATATAATGCGAGTAAACTGAAATTCTCTCTGATCGTAAACTCTTTGGAAATTATCTATATTAGCATTCATTAGACCTATTTTGAATTACGGTGATGTAATTTGGTGTTGTGTAATTGTACCAAATATGGAACTCGAACAGCGTTGATAAAGAATTCAAAATGATGTTGCACGCATTTCAACTGGTGCAACCAAGCTTATCTCACTAGAAAACTTTGCAGAAAAAAATAAATTGGGAATCGTTATCCGAAAGAAGATATAAACAAAACTAATTATGTTTCACAATATGCAGCCGAAACAAAACTCCAGATTATCTCTCATCATTAATACCAAATCCAGATCAATCCCGATACAGCTTACGAAACTCTGAAGATATCAGAGGAATTACATCAAGGACTACTCTGTACCACCAATTTCTTTCTTGCCATCAGTTATTCGTGATTGGAACAACTTGCCTGTTATAATACGAAAACAGCCCTACAATATCTTCATTTAAAACTTTCTTAAACAAGGACAGAAAATATACACCAACATACTTTTATACAGGTAGTCGTAAACTGCAGGTCCTTCACACTCGGCTTCGAACGAACTGCAGCGCATTAAAATCACCACCTGTTTTTGAAAAAACATTTTCTCTTACCCCTTTGTGTAATTGTGGGCAAATTGAAACTACCCAACATTTCTTTTTCGACTGCTGTGCATACGATGCCGTCCGCAGAACACTCCTTCTTAACTTGCAAGACTTCAGCGAGGGCTAAGAGCGAGGTTTGGTGCACCATTAACCGGTTTAAACTCCCCAGCAGTCATTATTATGCTGCTAGACCGTTCCAAGGCGGCGCCCCACTGTGTTCCTCAGATGTATGTCTATGTTGTTTCATACTGTTTTGGTGACACTTTTGCTTGTGTCCCTTGTTGTTTTCTCGTCTACGGTAAGTATCTTCCCCATTGCCTCTAGTTTTTATTCTTTGATTAACCCCCCCCCCCCTTCCCCCGGTCTTCTGTCCCCCTTCCCCTTTGTGGGCCTATTATTATTTTCTTTTGAATTCCTAATCAGTTACAAAAATTTATCATTTAATGATTAACGTGTCGTTGCCCTGTCCTTTTTATGTTTGGGGTCCGCCTGGGCTCCTTGCCATTGGTTCTTGTTGCTGGGTCATATGGGGGTTGCGTTCATTGAACGCCGCCTTTCCTTGTTGATCTTGTTTTTCATATTTCAGCATAAACCTTCATAAACTTCTCTATGGTGACCCATCTCTTACATACCAGGACAACGTTATTATATTTACAAATGTACAAAATTATATAGAAAAAACGAAAAGATTTACTTAGATCCATTCTAATTGAGACTAAATCCTCTCTCACCCTTTTTCTTCTCTTTTCTACTATTTTGTTTTCTTCTTTTATATATATTCTTACATTTTAGACATCTACTTGTAGTTAATCTATTCTATAAAAGTTTATATATAAATATATATTTTGATGTGTGTATAATTAATACTTATTCCCTTGTCTAGTATATACTAATTATAAACTTATTTAAGACAAACCATATAGTTCGCCAAAGGAGAAGAATTCTATAAGACTTGTCTTTCATTCTCATCCTTTTCCATTGTGTTTTGTTTGTTATATATTTGTATGTACATTATATATACATTCGGGAATAAATATGTTTAAACTAAACTGTTTTTACACATATATTAACTGGTCTACACTTGGTTATGTCTTGGTTGCAACTTCGGTAATGTATTGATGCCATTTCTTACGGTCTTATGTACACTTGAGTTCACCTTGACCAAGGCGTCCTCAATTCGTCCTTAAGGAAGCCTTTCCCGAGTTTGAGTGGAGGTTGAGTTCGAGTGATGACACTGAATATAGCTATAAGTGTAGAGTAGCACAATGCAGATGTTAACAAGATATGTTTGTAAAACATGTATGCCCCCCTAAACACAGCCAATTTAATATTATAACATTAGATTTTTAAATGTGTATAAAAATGCATAGTAAATTTGTTATGGAATACATGTATATCATTGCCATGGCAGAACCAATATGACCCATGGGTCCATGAATTGGGTAAACCCTGTAGTTGTCAATGAGCCAATGTTACACACGAATTATTTCCTAAAAACAAGCTTTTCATGAAGAGGTCACTGTGACCTTTACCATTGATCTACTGACCCCAAAATCAATAGGGGTCATCTACTAGTCATGGCCAACCTCCACACCAAATATGAGGACCATCAGCCAAAGCATTGTCTAGTTATTGAGCGGAAATGGCATGGTCTACGGACGGACGGACCGACCGACCGACATGGCCAAAGCAATATACCCCCACTTCTTCGAAGGGGGGCATAATAACTTATTTTATTTGACTTTTTTATCGTTGGTACCGGTTGCCCATATGACCAACGTCCCCTGAAGATTGTTAGTATATTATTTTTCGGGGGATAGTGCATGATACAGAAGACGCCCCGTTCCAGAGGCGACCCTGGTTCTTGTAAAGCACCAGTACAATGCACCTCGGTTTAACTTATTTTTTTTCCCTTTTAATAGTAAGGGAGATAGACTGTATTCAACAATCAACTTATTTTCAAATACATTTTTTGAACTTTTTTAACAATCTCACAAGCATCCCGCTAGAGTCCCGGTGGTCGGTCGGTGATCCAGGAACGACCGGGGTACGTCCGTAACTCTGTCGGCAACGTCCGGGATGATCAAGGGCTCTGCCGGGTCTCTACCGATGATTGTCGGCACTCTATCTGACCGTACCGGGGCTCTGCCGGGATCATCCGGGACTCTGCCGACATCATCCGGGGCTGTGCTAGCATGGATCTCAGCTTTTATGATCTCTTTGATCGAAGACTTAACAGCGTTTGAATATCGTGTTAGGTCATCCGTTGTCCACTTACTATCTGCATTATCCGTAGTTTCAACTGGACTCTGCATGGATGACCCGGAGTTCATCCTGGTTGTTATAAGTATGGAAATTCGGTATCGCCGTAGTGCTACCGGGGTTATTGAGACTGCAACAATATTTTCATCCCGGATCGTCTGGGGTGGTCCTGGGTTTTGCCGGGATGTTGGTGAGAACGCTACTTAAATCGGTACTTTTAATTCCTATGGAAACCTTTATAACTGGCTGATGCATTACTGTTGATCATAGAAATAAGTGCAATTAACATATGAAAAGTTGAGACATTTATCGTTAACCGATTTGGACATTGATGAGCACCTAATTTGTTGCGACATTTTTCGTTAATTTTTGGACATTTATCGTTAAAGGGGTTTTGGACATTCATCGGCGATTGAGACATTTATCGTCAATTTTTGGACATTTATCGTCGTTTGGACATTTTTCGACGTTTGGACATATATCGGCGCTACAATTGTTTTGCAATATTGACCTGAGACATCATAGGAACTCTGGGACAGGACCGCATAAATTCAAATCCGTACCAGCTATACATATTGTTTTTCCGACCTTTGGATATATTTTCAAATTATCCGAGTTAGTTGTCTTTAATAATATAATATCAATTTAATATTATACAAATATTTACTTTTTAGCTAGTGAACATGATGTGATACGTACTAAAAATAATGTTGACCGAGGCGATAATTATTAATTTTTCAGTATTTTTCAGTAATCATAATAAAATCTGCTAGTTTAAAAATCGGTCAAATTTACGATATATTGAAAAATATATTTATAATACCGTGAAAATTTTGACCAATTCTAAAAGTAACAAATTGTGTTCAACTGATAATATATTCTTTGAGTTCATACACTCGGATAATATAAAAAGATATTTAGATGTAGAAGATTCATTTTAAAAAACCTTTACACGATCGAAAATATGCGACGCAATCTGCGGTCCCGTTCCCGAAACATTTTAATATTCGATGATATTTTGTCAATAATTATCGGATTCCGGATTTTACATATGACAAAACGGTATAGATGGTTTATGCATAACTTAAAATTACTAACCGGCACTTGCCTAACTAGCGACAAG
This sequence comes from Ruditapes philippinarum, assembly GCF_026571515.1. Lineage (NCBI taxonomy): Eukaryota > Metazoa > Mollusca > Bivalvia > Venerida > Veneridae > Ruditapes > Ruditapes philippinarum. The sequence continues at coordinate 44,097 of NW_026865483.1, read as the reverse complement.
GAGTTAAGACTTTCAGTTTAATTTCGTAGGTATATTAGGTTCTTATCTTAATGAAATATTATTTATATTATCTTTATTCAAACTTTATTTTGCGAAACTTGACTGCTATGTTTTTGTGCATGCCAATCACACATTGTACGTCATTACATACTAAAATTATGAAAAATACATATGCATGTACATCAAAGTTATGAAATTAAAAAAAAAAGACAGTGGGAAATGATCAGTGTTTCTAAGTTGCCTCATCCGTAGACAATTTTGCAAGTGCCCGGTCAGTTCTATTTAGATATACTGCATATAAAAGGAAGTGGCCAGCCGCACGGGCTCGTACGGCTAGCCAGAAGTTCTAGCCGAATGTGAGTCACGTACGGCTAGCCAGGACACACTGTATTCTTTAGCCGTATGACACTTGTCAAAATTATATAACAAGTTGAAAATGCACAAGTTAATTTAAAAAAGAAAATAGTAGGTATAAAACAATGGCAACTGTATTGATCGAATCACAGACTTCTCGTTTATTAGGCATAACTCCACTGATTCGTTTATTATGCACTCGACTGATTGTACTAACACGGATGTAACCACGGCCTCTACTTGACTTTTCAAAACATTAGTTATATACTTCATATAAATTCTCGTAAACAACACGGAGAGAACCGAAGTGGGATCGAATGTTTAAATGCGTGCTCAGGTGTATTTATAATTCACAGGTCAATTAAATCAGGCTATATTATACCAACCGTCGATTCATCAGGACTTTTATTAAATGATATGCTAAAAGATGGATTTTTAAATTAATGTCAAAGGAAACGATTTTTGTTATTTTCTCGGGGACTTGATATGGAAAATATTGCAAGTATTGCTACTCATGAAAAGGTTTAAAGAGGCAGCGTCTCCTAGTACTAAATTACATTATGGAAAAAGGATTAAAAGGTTAAAAAACAAGTCATTAATGCCCCAGACAAAACATTTTCTAAACTGAAAGCCATATCCCCTGTACTCCATTCTCTATTCCCAATCTGAATAAATTTGGTTTTATTCTTCAGCCTGAATGTTAGTATAGTCCAGTGACCTTTGTGTTTTCATTTTTGGTCACAGTTATGCATGAACCAAGTATACTAACATTACTGTGCTTCATAAAGAAGTGTGCGTAATCCGAGATATCGCACTGTGCGTTATTGTCAATAAAGCATGTTATTGGCGTATAACAGTTGAGGATAATCAAAGAAAAATCACATCACCATGCGATTATAATTTAGTAATTAATTTATTTATTTATTTTATTTGTTTCTAGATATTGACGAATGTTCTTCATTTCCATGCAAGAATGGTGCCACGTGCGTCAACGGAATTAATAAATACACGTGTTCATGTGCGCCCGGTTGGACTGGCTTAAGTTGCGAAGAGGGTAAATGTTGTAATTTTTGTTGTTTGTTTATTGTGTTTTTTTAATTTGATAATATGGACAAACATAACTTGATATGACATTTACATTACACCAGTGATTATGCATTTACTTATTTGAATATTTCCTATACTTGAAATAATACAGTTTTTATGGAGTTTGATTTTAGTTTTGATCTTTCTATGATCTTAAGATAAAACAACTTATTAAAGCCTTATGCAATCTGTGTGCAAGATCAAACGTCACAACAACTAAAGGTTCTTATACTCACTTAAAGCTTTAGACATGTATTTTGGATGATGTCATTATGCAAGACCTATAACACATGCACTGCTTTTTGATTGGATCAAATTCAAGCCCATTGTAAGCTCAGAACTTTTCCCGTTAAATTTTGTGAGCAAAATCAATTTGTGAGCTAAATCAGTCTTCCAAACTCGCCTCCTGAATCTGCAGACATGTCTTTTGCATCACAATTGTACGCCATTGTCCAAGACTTTTAACTATGTCATAAACTTTGAATGAAATTTTCTTCTTTGTCAACTCCTTCATTATCCAGATCAGACACTTAGAATAGCCGATCGCGCACTGTCCTACTAACAGCTCTTGTTTTTTTTTATTTACATAATTTCTTCTAATTCAGGTATGCAAGTATGATAATTTAAATAGAAAATCCAAAATGCATTAAGTGTACCTTAACGAATATTTATGTTAATTTTGTACTTCTCATAGTACGGGTACTAATTTTTCACACCATATACATATGCATGTAGTTTGGATGAAATGGTTAAAATCTATAGATTATGATCAGTACATAGTTCGAATGAAATGGTTAAAATCTATGTAAATTTGGAAAATTGGTGCCTGCACTATGAGAAGTACAACTATAGTAACAATTAAAAGACGCTAACATTTTTAAGCCAAGTTTTTTTTGTGTTTTTTGCTTCTTAAAATCATTTTGGAGGTGGATATATGTACGGAAAAAATTCAGCCCCCCCCCCCACCAACAAAACAAAATATATTATAGACAAGGGGAAGAACTCGAGAGGCTGACAATGTTCACAGGCGCGTGTTCATGCCCTTACTGTGGCGCCGTTTTTCAAAATTATTTGCTTGCTTATTCTGTAATATATGGTAAATGGTATACACAAACAAAACATATATCCTGTATGCGTATCTTCATCTATGGAAAACTGAAATTTTACCATTTATTTACACAGAGGTGTCCGCTCTATGAATTCGGACACGAAGTCGTAAGTCCTAAACATGCATAATTCCGGGGCTCAAACTCTAAAGTTATCGGGGGTAACATCACCAAACAGGACTTTATTAAATAAAACATTAGTTTATACAGCGGATGCAAACATTGTCAAATTTAGAGAAGCCCATAGTGAAAATTTCTACAAATTTCACAAGTATACCGATTTCTACTCCATGACAGCCCAAAGATGAAATCTTTCTTCTGATTGGACAATAGATAAATGGCGACACAGAAACCATTATGGCTGGTAGATCAAAAATAATTCTGAATTTGTAGAAATTTGAATTTACTTCCGTGTTTTATTCCGGTCGAATTTTGAAATAAATAACTAAAAACAATTAAATTGACCCAGAAATTACAAGTTGATATAAATATATAAATGCCTGTTTTTTTTCTTTGAATTTTGATTGACCTAGTTGCCAAGCTGTAACAATCTTCCTTTATCTTTCCAACTCCATCCATATATACCGATAAAATGTGCTTCTATCATTTCAGAAATCATTTGAAATATGAATGGAAACAAAAACAAGGAGGAAATTAAATATTTTCTTCAAACCTCAAAGTGTATCAAGCAGACAGGAAATAACTTACAAATACCTTATTGTTAATATGGATTTAAAACCATCAAACACTGATATTAGTGTAACATGTATTAGGAGTTGTTTTGGCACGTGCATACGTTTATATTGTATTTACAGATATTGACGAATGCGCAAATAATCCATGCCAGAATGGCGGCACTTGCACAAACGGACAGAATCAATACACGTGCAACTGTGTGGCTGGTTGGACTGGAAGTAACTGTGACATTGGTAACTTTTAATTATAGATATTTCTATCCTTAATTTGTGCCACATTTGAAGTGGATATCTAAAATTATTTCAATATCAAATGATTTTTTCTTGGGGATAAAATATTGTAAAGTTTTTGGGAATAACAAGATACAAGAAGCTTTATTTTAAGTCGGTTTACAAATTACAATAAAATACATCTACTATTACACACATGTAACAAATCTTAAAACTAAAATACTTTTAGTACTAGTAGCTTAGGCATGAATAAAGGTAGTAAGATTTAAGAAAAAAAAATACAATAATATAACGGTTTTAACAAAATATAAAACAAAAGTATAGTGACAAAAACATTACATATCGTTAGAAGCTTACTGCTTAAAAGTAATTAAATACTATATTTTATAGCATAACAAAATACTATATTCTATAGCATAACATGCGCCGACAATTTGATTCATAATATAATACATTTTTATTTATTTATTTATTTTTTTATTTATTTATTTAAGTCTCATCTATACATGATTTACATATATAAAAACAGACATAAAACAGATATAATACATACATTTCAAGTATAGCCATTCTTATTATAGAATTATATGAGACTATAATAGCTTATAAGGGGGACAACTTCATCACAAACATATACTGTCTATATTACGGAGTTGTCTCCCTTATTTATATAAATTTTAAAATTCTTGCTATCATACAGGCATTTACAAGTTAAAACACCGTAAAATAGTAATTAAAAGGGATAAAATATCACTTAAAATGGTCTAAAAATTCTGAGTTAAAACATACTAATCATCTGCTAAGATCTTATTTTTCTTGAGTTATTTGAATATAACATATTATTTCTTTTAGTAAGTATGTTACAACAGGTTTTTGCAAGTAATCTTATCATATCTGGGTTTGTAAAAAGAAAAACCAGTTTATCTGTTTCATTCATGGTATTGTAATCTTCATTTAAACTATAAGCCTTATTTGTTAATGCAGCTCTATCTGATTCATACATGGGGCACTCCAAAAGAACATGTTTTTCATTTTCTATGCCGCCTTTACAGAACATAGTCTTTCCTCTTCTAGGATATTTTCATAACGACCTGTTTCAAGTCTTAGTGGCGCTACAACACATCTGAACCTAGACAGTGATGATCTATGAGGATACGACATATGCATTTTACAATAACTTTCAGGTTCATATACACTTTTAAACAGTTTATAGGTTCGGAGCTTATTTCTTCCGCTACCATTGACTCCATTTACTCGTAAAATGTCATTGTGCCACTGAATAATATGTTCGTTCATAATACAATTTGTAATATCTTCTAACAAGTTTCTATGTGAAAATGGAATATTGACATAACTATGTAGTCCACTGTTAACTAATTTTTCTTTAACAATAAATGTCCAGTTTTTACAGTTTCGACTTCCTTTACTTAAACACCAATTAAAAAATTTCTTATTAATCCTATAGTCATTATAGTTAAAACAACGATTACAAATAGCATTTCATTGTTCAACAATAATATGTTTCCATTCCATATCACCTTGCACAGCCGCATTAGGTGTATACTTTCCGGTACCCAATAAAAATTTCATTGCTCTGTGATGAACGGAATTTATACATGAAAACGATTTAGTGCCCCAAATGGCCGCTCCATATCTGATAAGAGGTACTACATTTGAATAATATAATTTTGTGTAAACATCATAGAGAAACCGCCCAAATTTTTATATTTAGCAATGAGAAGTCCAAGGGCACGTCCAGCACTCTGCGCAACCATTTTTGCAGTAAAATTAAGATCCAAATGTTCAGTTAACAATAAACCGAGATATACATATCTATTTGAATATTCTAGAACAATTTCACCACATTTAAATACAAAATTAGATCTTGGTACAGACATTGGCCTAAAATGGACAATATGGCTTTTCTTTGCATTAACAAACATTTTATTAGTTGAACACCAGCCGTTTAATAAATTCAGCATTTCTTGTAGATCACTTTCATTTTCCGAAATTAAAACAATATCATTTGCATATAACAAGATGCAAACACGTCACCATCAACACATACTCCTTTGCCTAGATTTTTTAACACTATTGCCAAATCATTTACGTAAATGTTAAATAGTATCGTTGATAATGAACATCCTTGTCTTACACCGGTTGTGACATCAAACCATTCTGTATAATAACTATTCACACGTACACAACACATAACATATACATGTAGCAAAGTGAGAATATAATCATTAAATAAGTAATAGTTAACAACATGGGTATAATAATACATTACTAAATATGTATTTAAAGATTTAAATTAACTTAATTAAAGTAGCACATAAAACAAAAACTGCATGGAAAAAATGTTTGATACTGCAAATTTAGGATAAGATACAAAGTAAACTAAAGGAAAATTGCATGCAGTTTTATGAACGGAGAAAACGAAGTTTTAATTTAAACAAACAAAATGCTTGGACAGCAAGGATAAAACTAGTATAAAAATACAAAGTTTAAGTTTAAAGTAAACATAATATACAGCATTAGAACAAAGCAAGCTTAATTGAAGGAATGAAAGAAAAACAAACAAACAAAAACATTTGGCACACGTTATTTTATCTGCAATAGAGAAAATATGTCAGGATCCAAATAATATTCAAATTGATTTATTTTTGGTGGAATTTTAGACTTTGATGAGTGCTCGAGCTCCCCGTGCCTTAATGGCGCGACCTGCACGCACGGAATTGGTGTGTATGCATGTACGTGTGCTGATGGATGGACAGGGCCGACTTGCGATACAGGTTAGTTAGTTAATAGTTGTAAAGAGACAAAGAATATCAAGATTGATAACTATAGCTTATGCATCAGTAAATTGTGTACAAAATTACGTGAACAAGAAAATTCTTAAGTTATAGGCGAGACTGTTATGTGGAAATAGCATGGTCAGACGCGACCTACAAAGAATGATCGTGGCCATAAACCGAGATGCCGGCCAGGCCATGATAATTCTACATAGCAGTCGATTTCGATATAGGAACGCATAAATCCGAATCCATACCAGCTTTATAATTATATTGTTTGTCCGACCTTTAAATATTTTTTTTCATGTACCGTAAATTTGACGGATTTGTAAACTAGCAAATGATATTAAATTTAGATTATGTTATTAAAGACCACTTACTCGGATAATATACATGTATAATGCATAATTACAACAATATATTGTAAACACTTAAATCATACAACTTAATTGAATGGTAGACCTTTTAAAATCTATGATAATATTGCAATTCTGTATGTATGCGATTATCGAAAGAACTTATATATACAATGTTCAACCTCCATTTAACACTCATAATAACTAGTATTTTTGTATTTTTTATTTCTTTATTTATTTTCCTTTTATATATTTCCATACGTCTACTTTCACGTATACACATGTATGTCAATGTTATGTGTATGATGATGATCTTGTTAATTTTTTAAGAAGTGTGCATTATCAGAGATACCATACTGTGCGTTATTGTCAATAAATTTTGGTACTGACGTATAAACGGTGAGGAACATCAATGAAAAATCACCTCACCATGCGATAATAATTTAGTAATTAATTTATTTTATTTGTTTCAAGATATTGACGAATGTTCTTCATCTCCATGCAAGAATGGTGCCACGTGCGTCAACGGAATTAATAAATACACGTGTTCATGTGCGCCCGGTTGGACTGGCTTAAGCTGCGAAGAGGGTAAGTATTGTAATGTTTGTTGTTTGTTTGTTTGTTGTTGTTTTTATTTAATTTAATAATATTGACAAAAATTAATTGATATGACATACATTTATATCAATGGTAATGCATTTACTTATTTGAATATTTTCTACACATAAAGGGATACAGTGTTTATGGAGTTTGACTTCAGTTTTGACCTATGATCTTAAAATAAAAAAATCAAACATTTATTATATAGAATACTTCACCTAAGCCGGTGCTAGGGGGCGTGGACGGTAGTTTGCACTTTACAGTACGGTCCATTAACAGGCTTAATCAAGCCGGTGCTAGGGGGCGTGGACGGTAGTTTGCACTTTACAGTACCGTCCATAAACAGGCTCAATCAAACCGAGCCTGCAACATTTTCAATTTATGTTGTGTTGGACTTTCTTTAGGGATTCTTGCTTTCTCTATTTCACCCTGTTGACCGGTTTTTAGCTCGATTTTTCAAAGACAAATGGGACTATCCTACGGATCCGAGCGGCAGCGTTGGTGTCAGTTTCGGCGAAACACCTTAGTTAAAAGTCTTGGGAAACTTCATGTCTCATCAATTACTTCTTCATTTCAAAATTACGACATGTTTTCTGGATCAAGTTAAAGATCGCCACCCAAATCCTATAACGCTCACCTGCATTTTGAACTTGTGTTGTTTAACGTACTCATTGAAAAATTACTTTTTGGATTATAATTAAAGACCAGTATTACACTGGCCTCATAAAAATTTTGAGAGCAAAATCAGTCTTCATAATTCACCACTTGAATCTGCAGACACCCATTTTGCATTACCATTGTAGGTCATTGTCCAAGACTTTTAACTATGTCATTAACTTTGAATTTGAATGAAATCTTCCTCTTTGTCAACTCCTTCATTATCAAGGCTCTTGTTTGACTATTAGTCACTGACAATGGTTGAGCACAGCCCTTTCTTGTATTTAAAAAAAATTCTTCTATTATAGGTATGCTAGTAGGAATTTTTATAGAATATCATAATGTGTAAAGTGTACATATGGACCAAAGAATATTTGTGTTAATTTAGTACTTCCCATAGAACGGGTACCAATTTTTCAAATTTATATTTGTTTAAAATGATACTTGTGATGATAATCTATGAATTTTAACCATTTCATTCAAACTTTATACATATACTCGTACATGTAGTTTGAATTTAAATTTAGAAAATTGGTACCTGCACTCTGAAAAGTACAACCAGAAACAATTAAAAGACGCATATCTTTTTTTATAAAGAACATCTAAAGTTATGTTATTCTCACTTACTTTTTGGTTTAAAAAATATTAATATAAAGGAATTTCGTCATGACGAAAAAAAAAAATAACAAAGAATCATCATTTGTATGAAATGTGACATGCTTTTAATTATGTTTTCACATATATTTAATTTTTCTTTATCCGTTTTTTTTAACCAAACAGTACTTGGCACGTTAAGTTGTCTTGATCTGGGCTGGTGTTAGCCCATGCGGTAACGATCCTTACATTACTAAGTTAGTACGACGCGTTAACCACTTGACCATGCGGCTAGCGAGTTCGGCGCTTTAACCACTTGACCATGCGGCTAGCGAGTTCAACGCGTTAACCACCTGACCATGCGGCCACTTAATGTGACCTCGATTATATACTAGTAGTTAACAAAGCCTTAAAAAACCTTTATTAATACTTTCAATTATTGTAATGTTTTCTTTTCATGCAATACTAAACTAATATCTGACACACACTAACCAACAGATTTGATCCATATTGGTCAGTTAATAAATATTTTGAGAAAACGGCACCAATCCGTAAGCAGTGTAATGACGTCATCCTAAGTACAACTCATTCATTTACGCGCTAGAATGACTTCATTTTTAAACATATAATACAAGAATGATTAATGAAACACTGATGTAAAGACAACACAATCCAGACTGAGTAGTTGCTCGCCCGGCAAACTGTCGCTCCACTTCAAAATTGTGGTGTACGGTAAAACGAGCTAACGGCATTTCCGAGATAGAGCGAAAGGCCGATTTAAACGGATTATTGAAATTTGTAAGTGTTGTTTATGTTTTTGTCTTGTTATTCATTAAAGTTGTATTTTTTCGAAAAACGGAAAATATAGTTCCTTGTATGATTGTTTTAGGCTTCCATTGATCTAAGCTGTTACAAAAAGAAATTATATTAAACCCGGGAGATTTTTTTCCCACACGAAGTGAACGACGATTTGTAGAATATTGAATTCCGAACCAATAAAATGCCATACCCTTCGGATTTCTTTAAAAAGTGTATGACGAAAATATCAACCCGTAAAAAGAACTTGTCCTTCCTGCAATATAAATTACTTCAGAAGGATTTCTAAAATTTGTAAATCGATATTTTTCGAAAGTAGTGGAGCCAAAGGGCAAGAGATCGAGCGAAAGGTTCGATGTTGAGCGCAAGGCGATATTGGGAGAAGCGTACTGTAGTCTATGAATTTTTATACAGTGTATAAAGCTATATAGAAGTAAAAATAGACATGATCAAGTGTTGAGGCTGAGATATATATACCTTTTAAGACAACTAATACAGCGTGAAATCCTTTCAACAACTATAGCGTAACAAGTACAACTGTTGCTGCAATGCAGCAATTGAGAAGCTCCGCGCAAAAAAATGTGCTCATTACAGATACCTTACCAAATTATTCCTACGCACAGGTCATGTTATATTCAGATTAAGTACTATTGTAGATTTTTTTCCGAATGTTTTTGTAAACCATTTTTTGCATAATTATACTTATCTTATGCACTGTTCATAACTGTCACTCGTTAAAAAGAGGGGAAAAATATTTAATATAAAAATGCTTTCACTGATGCTTACCTGGTAAGGAAAGTAATTCCATTGAATACAAACAAGACTTACAAGACTTGTAAATGTTATGTGACATGACTGTACTGTGTTCTGTTTCAGTAACAGAAGATAGATGATAGAAATATCAAAGTCTGTTATAATTGTTACAAATATACAAATAGTATCAAAAGGGACTAATATTATAATATAGTAATATTACATATATATTTTTCATGTCAAATTAAAAAAAATGGTTTCTTTCAATACTGAAAGTAGAACACACTCTGGAATGAAAAAATGGGATGAATTTCCAAAAGACCAAATTCAGGATTTTTTTTGTTTGTTATACACGCGTTACATGGTGATACAGTATTTATCAATATAATAGAAGACTGTTACCTGAATTTAAGGTAGGTATGAGGAAATTCACTTATATCATATTCATGCGAGACAAAGATATGAAAGCTATTCGACATTGGTAATACATAAAAAAAACTATTGTTAATTAATTTTTAGGGAGATCAATATATATTTTATGTTGAATTGCTTTAAAACCATTCATAAAAAAACATTACACTTCATGTTCAAACTGCAGATCAATGTTTCTGTTGTTGTCATGATATCTATCTATAGCCTATGCTTAAGGTGATTCCGCTTTGTCAGTCATGTTTGTTTTAACTTAAGTCTGTCCAAAGTGAAAGTAGGCCAAAATTCATATAACAACAAAGCTCTTATTGTAAAATGATGAACCATTTGACAATACACTTCCGGGTTTATATTTTAAGGACAATTATAAACAAAAATTAAAATGATAACAATAAGAACATTTACCTTGAATGTGCTACATTTCTGAAGACATCTGCGGATGTTTCTAAATTCAAAATTTTACCATTTCATGTTTAAATGTTGAATTCTGCTTAAGCCGGTGCTAGGGGGCGTGGACGGTAACTTACACTTTCCAGTACCGTCCATGAACAGGCTCAATCAAACCGAGCCTGCAACATTTTCAATTTTGCCGTGTTGGGCTTTCTTTAGGGATTCTGTATTTATCTGTTTTATGATCACATCCGTGTTATTTGTGCCGTGTGGCGGCTGTAAAAAGTCTCCCCGTACATTTAATCAATGATGTTATATTTTCGATCCTTAAAGATCGTTTAGCACGACATTATTGTTGTGCTTGTGGTATTTTTAATTTCAACTTTTCGGCATTTTCTTGTTCGGTGGTTCCAATATTCCTACTTGAATAATGTTTAATCACCCTTAGGATATGTTGCCTGCTTTTTAAATTTGTCTTTTGACGTCTTATCTGTGATACGCAGGCTTCATAACCTCTGATCCCCTTTCAAAATTCCATTTTCTTTAGTTCCGCCCATTGTTTTCTCGTTTAGGGCACACGCTTTTTATTACCTGGGGACCATACGCCGCTTTTCATGGAATGGCACTACTGTGTCACATTGAAGGTTCCATGATAACCGCCGTATGAACACATCTGCGGATGTTTCTAAATTCAAAATTTTACCATTTCATGTTTAAATGTTAATTCTGCTTAAGCCGGTGCTAGGGGGCGTGGGCGGTAACTTACACTTTCCAGTACCGTCCATGAACAGGCTCAATCAAACCGAGCCTGCAACATTTTCAATTTTGCCGTGTTGGGCTTTCTTTAGGGATTCTGTGTTTGTCTATTTTGTGTAAACAAACATGGCTGACAAAGCGGAATCACCTAAGTGAGGGTCCATCCGCTGGCAAGGCTACAAATGTTCGAGTCCGACCCCCGAACATGTCACCATTCATACCAATATCACAAAATGGTATGCTGTACCAACAACGCTAATGAAATGTAACCTAATATGCTAAAGTTTAATTATTTCAAAACAACCAATATATCAACATGTTATTATTAAACATTTAATTTCATAAATATAAATTAAAAATAATTATCAAAAGCAAAATTGTTAAAATCTTTTGCCTGAAATCTTCTTTATATTGACAAATTCAATCACTAATAGTATACTTGATATGCTGTGTGTAAATGTATTTCAAAATGTAACAAATTATAATTGCATGTACTACTAAAAAGGGAAATAACAAATGTATAACATTTATAGCTATTTATAGCTTTCGAATTTATGTAACAGCAGAACTGCTTTCCGGTTCTCATTCATTAATATGACATGCTGCGAATCATCGACGGGGAAACCAATATAGAAATCGAAAGGAGTTCTTGAATGCGGATTTACTTTTAGCTGTTAATCGAAAGGATTTATTGCTCAAATCCGGGCCCATGGACAAAAAAAATAGTAAACACAAATAGCTCCGCGCCTGTGGGAGCAATAAATGTAATCGCGAAGGTGTCACCTGTGGCTGCCGTATATATAGATTCCATTTTTATGCTCCAAATTTGGATGAGGCCCGATCATTGAATCATATGCATAGCGTAAAACAGGGTGTCACGTATTCGAGGTCAATCGATCATGATTTTTGACATAGTTATGTACATTTAAAAACGTGTGCCCGTGCAAATTCGACAAAATCGAATATTTTCAGTTCTACCGCGAACAAATGTTTCCGAGCATGTGGTGCATTTAACGGGATTGTTCTCGCCAAATATTATGCAATACATGGGGTACATAAAATGTATCACTACTATCGAGTTCATTTTACTATGACTTTCTGTAACTAATAGCTCTAACGTGAACACATGTTCAGATCAAACACAAATAATCCAGGTTTTCATGAAATAGAAAGACTTTTGTAAGGTGGCGAATCTCTATGAAAATGGTTGACAAAGTGTCAGTCATTCTAACGATATGAAATATGATAAACAAGATCAACAAGGAAAGGCGGGGTTCAATGAACGCCACTCCACATGACCAAGCAACAAGAACCGGTGGCAAGGAGCCCAGGAGGTCCTCAAACAAAAACAGGACAGGGCGCAATGCGGAGCACGGACAGGTCAATCACTAATTATAAAATGAAACATGAAAAGAAATCATAAAATCCGACAAGGAAAACAAAGAAAAAAGATAAACAACTGCTTAACAGGCTCACAAAGTAAAGGGACACAGGGGAAGGGGATACGAGACCCGTGTCAGGGGGATATAAACGTGTTTCAGTTATGTTTCAATAAAATTCCTTTCTTATTTAACATTGTTGTTTAGTTTACCAGTTTCCTCTCAAAGTATAAATGGAATTGTTTACTTTTATAATCAAACACTGCATATTGTCAGTAAAGAAAAAAATAAGTTAAAAGAAATATCTGTAAAATTTTGTCTGTTTATTCAGAGTATCTATAAACAAAACGATCGTAATAAAAGGCAGTGCTCACTCGGTGTACTTACTAAAATTATAAATAATTGATAAACCTAGTTATAGTAGATATAAATTAATATCTTATCATATTTCTCCAGCTTCACATTTAAGTACGTCTATTTTAACTTTGAAAGATTTTATTTATAGAAATTCGTAGACTACGCTCTTTACACCAACTTAATATCGCCTTGCGCCCAACAACGAACCTTTCGCCCCATCTCTTGCCCTTTTTCGAAAAAAATTTTATTTTATACAACAACTTCAATAACAAAAATATCATGGCTTAGATGTTCATCTAAACAAAGAATAAAATAGAAGAAAATCAGAAATGAATGAATAGTACAAGTCATATGTCAACAGTACAATCGATATACAAATTTAAGAAATCCACCGAAAGTAGTTTATTTTGCACGAAAGACTAGCTCTTGTTACAGGTTGATATTTTCGTAAAACCCTTTTTTTAAGAAATCCGAAATATAGAGCGTTTCCATGGTTGGAAGTTTGATATTTAACAAATCGTCGTTCACTTCGTCAGGGGAAAAGTTCTCCCAGGCTTGATATAATTTTCTTTTTGTAACAGCTTAGAACATTGGGAGCCTAAATCAATCCTACACGGAACTACATAGATCGATTTTGAACTTAAATGAATTACAAGACAAAAACATAAACAAAACTTACAATTAGCCGTTTTAATCGGCCTTTCGCTCTATCTCGGAAATGCCGTTCGTTCGTTTAACCGTACACCACAATTTTGCAGTGGAGCGACAGTTTACCGGGCTTGTAATTGTTTCTTTTTTTTAAATAATTATATTTTATAATAATAATTTTGAAATAATTTCTAAATCATTGCATCCGTTGTCGAGGGGTAAGAGTCGATGACTTCTAATCCAGTTACCTCTCATGCGTTGGCTCGATACCCGGGAGATGCTTTGGTAGTTTAGCACGGAGGAAGGTATACTAGTACTGGTGTAACTCTCCAGGAACGATGGTAAGGAAACTACCCGCCTACATGACTGAAATATTGTTGGGAAAAGGCGTAAAATGAAACAAACAAACAAACAAACAAACAAAAATATCATTGCAACTGTAGGTGCGAAATCGAATAGCGTTATACGAATATTGGCACCGGAAGAAATCTTCGCTTCAAAAAAATAACATTAGTGATCTCCCTTATTTTATCTTGTGAGAATCGAAATAATATCGTTTTGATGCGCAAACTTAAGGCCTTCGTGGTAAATTTCTACACATCAAAACTCAAATTTGTTCAATAGCCGATAAACACCGCTCAGCCTGATATCATTTCTTAATTTTTAAATTTGATACGATGTTAATAATTTTGCCAATTGTTATGCTTGCGCCATAATGGGCCTAGATCAAAAATCAAATCTTAAATGAACCTAAAAATCTATTTTATCTAAGTTATTTATAAAACAGGCGTTGAGGATAAAAAATTTTTTTTTTATAATTCATAGCTCGTTTAAAGAGATTATAATCATTCGACATAAAATCTAAAGGTTAGTTTAGAAGAAATTCTATACTTTACACTATCACATTAATTTTTTTTCTTTTCTGCAGACAAAATAATCATTTTTGTCACATACCAGAAAACATGACATTATTTTAGACCATATGTTGTTTGGACCGAATAATCATTAAATCAATATATTATATATTCGTAAAAGAGAAAGAGTGGCTACACAATATTTTTACGCGAGTAAGAATATGGCCGTGAATAAACACACCGTATTACCGGCGCCAGTGATGGCAGATCACTGCAGTGATGGCAGATACCTGAAATTTACCGCTCGGTACAGGTAGGTTATAAATTTGGTTGGTATTATTATATTACACAAATACGGCCCATTTCATTGCTATGAAACTTTTGTCCATTGACTGGAGATACTATTAGGTAATTTTGGACTCATTTTTCCTGTTTTTAGACTATTGTGAGCAGGTAAAAAGCGACAGCTTCGGAAAAATTCGTGAAAATGTCTGTTTTTTGTTCAAAATATCTCCAGTTTTAATTAAATGGCAGGATTTCTTGTTATTGATATAGACGTTCATCCATTGGGGTCATGCAAGCCAAATATCTATCCTGTGAGTCTTTTCTTGAAAGTTTAACAGACGTTCAATCTGGTCCGGTCGAAGAAAAAATGCTGCTGTTGTAGGCAGATACTTATTTTAAATGCTGCCGTTGATGGCAGAAATAACATGAAAGTGGCTAACATTCTGATGACAGAAAATCAATGTCAATCTTTTATCAATTCCTCTTTTCTTTGCGCCCTTTAAGTCGGAATTGAGACGTTAAACTATCATTTCTCATATTTTCTCAAGATAGAAAAGTTATTAATGCGGTATGTGCATCGAAAAAGCTTTTTAGCAACACGCAGTTACAATACAAAATGTGATGATTCAGTACGACCAAATTGCACTATAAATAGAGCAAATAACATGAAGAAATTCTTTTTTTT
Organism: Ruditapes philippinarum; assembly: GCF_026571515.1. Classification (NCBI taxonomy): domain Eukaryota; kingdom Metazoa; phylum Mollusca; class Bivalvia; order Venerida; family Veneridae; genus Ruditapes; species Ruditapes philippinarum. Next base: position 28,271 of record NW_026865483.1, on the reverse strand, counting down.
TTGGCTTGCATGACCCCAATGGATGAACGTCTATATCAATAACACGAAATCCTGCCATTTAATTAAAACTTGAGATATTTTGAACAAAAAAACAGACATTTTCATGGATTTTTTTGAAGCTGTCACTTTTAACCTGCTCACAATAGTCTAAAAACAGGATCCGGAAAAACGAGTCTAAAATTACCTAATAGTATCTCCAGTCAATGGACAATAGATTAAAAGCAATGAAATGGGCTGTATTTGTGTAATTAAATGATACCAAATTTATAACCTACCTGTACCGAGCGATAAATTTCAGGTATCTGCCATCACTGCAGTGATCTGCCATCACTGGCACCGGTAATACGGTGTGATAAAGATGCAAGGAAATTAATAGCTAAATTCGTTATTACGAATGATTTACAGAGATTGTTTGTCTTTTTTGAAATGTAGTCAAACTTCATGAAACATACATCTAAAATAAAATGCTAGATTGATTTGTCTACTTTTGAATATCAGATTGGTGTTTACAAACTAGAAATTTCATGCGAATGCTTGATTGCTCAAATATTTTACGTTAATACACGTGTTACTATATATAGTAACAAAATTGCCCATTGTTTCAACTGATTATGAGTGTCACGTGACCTATTATGACATCCGCCTGCAGAACTAATGCACGTGCACAAACTGAAACAATGACGTCAGATTTTAAGTCATCAAACAGTTAACTGTAAAAGTGAAAGTAGGTTTTTAGCACGAATCGATTTTATTATGAGAGCTTAAGCTTATTTCGTACAAACAAAAGGTTTTTAACTAGATCTATTGAAATTTAAAGAAATAATACGACAAATTGATTCCGAAAAAAGTATGAAAATAATACTTGCTTCTAGATTCTAGTGTACTTTGTACACATAAAAAGTAAACAACTCTGTAGAAGTAACTGTACAGTACAGTAGAAGTACAGACAGGAATTTCAACGAAAGAAATATCAAAGTATTTCTTTTAGAAAAATGCTACTATTAGATCTACCAAGTGTATTAAAGACATAAATACACGTCATAGTTGTGCCAGAAAGCGATAATCGGCCCTGAATTGAATAATGCCCTCGGGCTGAAGCCCTCGGGGCCATTATTCATTTTGCGGGCCGATTATCACCTTTCGGCCCTTCTCTGCCGTGTATTAATCTCTTTTTATTTTGGGGCATTTTATAGATAAGCCTCTTTCCTAAGATGACCTCATTTCGCTATCATGAATGACATTATAAATTCATACGCTGCAGTATGCAATTTTTTAACCGAAGAAATAACATCATTTTCATATTTTTTTGAACATTAAAATTATGCTAGAATATGCAAAGAATAATAGGTGAGATGTGCGGTTCGGATTGGAATATCCGCCCCTCGGACACCTTCCCATGGGCGGCAACTCGCAAGTTGTTTAAGTTTGTATGCAGTCAGGTTATTTTGAGGTTAATTAAAGCCATTTCCAGGAGTAAGGCTTTCTTTACAAAGGCAAATAATTGATTTTATCTTCCTTTTTATTTTAATAATCTAACTTTAAAGTGAGATTGTTTTACTCTTTTAGGTCATTTTGACGGAATTATGTTTACACGAGTATGCTATTTTGATCGGGTTATATTGCACGAGTTTGTTGTTAAAGCCCTGCTGTTCCATAATAATACAAACGTATGTGATTCACCAGAATAGCCCATCGTTGTTATTTTTTTCTATATTGTAGCTTTTGTAAAATGAGAAATGAAATTCTAAACAAAATGCACGTTATTGATGTACGCTTGTATTGTTATGAAAGACGTATTTAGAATATAACGTCATACAAAAGAATTCGATCAAGGATCTATATTTATGCGAAATATTGTAAAACAGATCCGAGATGTATGTTACCCTTCAATTGAACATGACTGTATGATAATCCGACTACAACTATCGCATGACAATACTTACACCCGTGTTTACAGTTATAGAGGTTTTTTTCACAAACACTCAATTCAATTCTTGATATTTCAAAACACAAATTCTGATTCCATGGAAGCACTAAATTAGTACTTTAGTTTTTAATAAAGGATGAACATATCAAATTAAACTAAAACTATTGATATACAAGGACTATCTTAACACTAAATTTCACACTGACTTGAGTTATATCACGTTATTTATTATTATTATTATTATTATTATTATTATTATTATAACTTTATTATGCCCCCACTTCGAAAAAGAGGGGGTATATTGCTTTGCACTTGTCGGTCCGTCCCGTCCGTCGGTCCGTAGACCAAATGGTTTCCGAGTGATAACTAAAGAACCCTTAGGCCTAGGAACTTCAAACATGGTATGGTGATTGGTCATGACCAGCAGATGACCCCTATTGATTTTGGGGTCAAGGGGTCAAAGGTCAAGGTCACATTGACCTTGAATGTTAAAACGGTTTCCGATCAATAACTAATGAACGCTTAGGCCTAGAATCTTCAAACTTGATATGGTGATTGGTCATGACCAGCAGATGACCCCTATTGATTTTGGGGTCAAGGGGTCAAAGATCAAGGTCACATTGACCTTGTAGGTAAAAACAGTTTCCGATCAATAACTAAAGAACCCTCAGGCCTAGGAACTTCAAACTTGGTATGGTGATTGGTCATGACCAGCAGATGACCCCTATTGATTTTGGGGTCAAGGGGTCAAAGGTCAAGGTCACATTGACCTTGTAGGTAAAAACGGTTTCCGATCAATAACTAAAAAACGCTTAGGCCTAGGAACTTCAAACTTGGTATGATGATTGGTCATGACCAGCAGATGACCCCTATTGATTTAGGGGTTAAGGGGTCAAAGGTCAAGGTCACATTGACCTTGTAGGTAAAAACGGTTTCAGATCAATAACTAAAGAACCCTTAGGCCTAGAGACTTCAATCTTGGTAAGATGATTGGTCATGACAAGCAGATGACCCCTATTGATATTGGGGTCAAGGGGTCAAAGGTCAAGGTCACATTGACCTTGTAGGTAAAAACGGTTTCTGATCAATAACAAAAGAACGCTTAGGCCTAGGAATTTCAAACTTGGTCATGACCAGCATATGACCCCTATTGATTTTGGGGTCAAAGGTCAAGGTCACATTGACCTTTTAGGTAAAAATGGTTTCCGATCAATAACTAAAAAAGGCTTAGGCCTAGGTACTTCAAACTTGGTATGATGATTGGTCATGACCAGTAGATGACCCCTATTGGTTTTGGGGTCAAGGGGTCAAAGGTCAAGTTCACATTGACCTTGTAGGTAAAAACTGTTTCTGATCAATAACTAAAGAACCCTTAGGCCTAGGAACTTCAAACTTTGTATGATGATTGGTCATGACCAGTAGATGACCCCTATTGGTTTTGGGGTCAAGGGGTCAATGTCATAGTGACCTTGTACTTAATGACCGTTTCTGACCAATAACTCAACAACTCAAGTTGCCTTGGTTGATATTTTTATGTGCTTTTGGTATACACATTTGAAGGTCTTATGTAATATAACAACTTGGGCCTATGTGATTCATAAAATTTATGTATATATTATTTGGTAAGATTTTTAATAACTTTAATTGCTGCACACAACCTATGGGGTCACAATAATTATTACCTTGTGACTAGTCATGACCAGTAGATACTAGATAACCCTTATTAATTGCTTGTTCAATGGGTCAGAAGTCATGCATAATAACCTGATCACTTGACAAATTGGCTGCCAATAGGGGGGCATACATGTTTTACAAACATATCTTGTTATTATTGTTATTATTATTTTTTATTATTATTATTGTTATTATTATTTTCATTATAATAATAAAAATAATACTAATAATAATAATAATAATTATTATTATTATTATTATTATTATTATTTTCATTATTATTATTATTATTATCATTATTATTATTATTATTATTATTATTATTATTATTTTCATTATTATTATTTTCATTATTATTATTATTATTATTATTTTCATTATTATTATTATTATTATTATTATTATTATTATTATTATTATTATTATTATTAAATTAACCGAGATACTAGGATTATTGAGCATCAGAATGTTATACAAATCAGTAAATTATCTATTTTTTCAATTGTAGATATCGACGAGTGTTTGAATTCTCCGTGCTTAAACGGGGCCACGTGCAACAATGGATTGAATGACTACACGTGCTTATGCGCGCCAGGATGGACTGGACCAAATTGTAATCAAGGTAAAATTGCTTAGAATGAATGTGAGATTAATTAATTATATAAAATTTGATATAAGTATGTAAGATATAGAAAGATTATTGTGTTGGATGCAGTTTAAATCTAAGTGCCAACATTCTAGTATGTATTACAGGGAAACCTTTACGACATGCAAGATTTATTTAAAAAGTGACAAAAACTTAAGTATGATGACATTATTAAAATGAATAACATTTCTAGTGTTTTATATTAAAATTTTAAATTGAAATAATTATGTTATGGTATTAAATAACAACTCCTATCGTTTCGCAGTCAGTAATTAATATATGTTCTGCATATTTTCATAGAAGTGTATATTCTTGCTGAACACTGGCTATATATTTACCATTGCCCGTCCGTCCGTACCCATTTTGTGTCGCACCTAGCTCAAATGTATTTGACCTAGCCATGAAACTTTACAGGGATGTTGCTCAGCATGTGTAGCATGTGTAGTTGTGCACCTGGGTAATTGCGTGGGGATTTATTCAATAGTTGTAGAGTATTGCCCTTGACCTAGTATAAAATTTTGGAATTTTTAGCTTGCGTCGCACGTAGTTCAAAAAGTATTTAATCTAGAGTCATGAAACTTACAAGAATGCTGATCATCAAATGCAGTTATGGACCTGGGGATTTGTAGTAAAAAACAGAATTTTCAAATTGTGTCGACACAGAACCTAGGGGTGTTGAGCTCAAAACTCTCTTTAAATCCAAATGAAATGTATATTTGTCAATCCAAGCACATGTACTGATCATATATATCAACACACATAATATAACCCGTTTTGAAAAAAATATTTTTTCAACGTCTATGATAATACACAAGATAAAAATATTCGCCGGAAAAAATCCGCACACCTACCGTCAAAATCACCATGTATTTTATTCCAATATTTTCACATAATCCTTTTGTCCATCGCCATATAAGATACTATTCTCTACGATGATAGTCAATTTTAAACTTTAACATCAATATAAACAATGCAACAGGCGAAATAATATCAAGATTATCGCCGTTTTACTCCATTTACTATGGTGGCTGATTTGTGTCATTCGTGTTTTCGCCCCGCGACCATGCCAAGCGAAAAGTCGAAAATTAACAATTTAAATAAAACTTCGCCGCGCGTCCCCGCGAAATAGCGTGTTTTTGCTGCGCGCCCCCGCTTTCGCTTGGCGCGTCGCGGCACGAAAAGATGAGTTGCACAAAATCAGCCACCATAATTGATACACAGTTGGCTCCCAGCTTTTTCGTATTCAAATACGCCGCGCTTTGATTGTAAGAACCAGTCGGCTATAGTCGGAGCCATTCGGTAATATGTTGGTTCCCATATCCAAATCGCAGCGCATTTGAAAACTGGGGAGCCAATTTTGAACTTGTCGAAAGATTTTGTAAAAAGTAGTAAAACGGCGATAATCTTCATATTTATTTCGCCTGTTGCGTTGTTTATGTTGATTTTGAAGTTTAAAATTGAGGGTCAAATAAAAATATAAAAATTTATTTGTTGTACCGTATTTGACCGGTCTATATCTTACTCTCCTTTAAAGGATGTCAAAATGATTTGATACAAATGTGCTCCATGATAGAATGTTGTGTCTCACATAAACCCAATATCAGCCACTGAAAGGTCAGCGCAAAACCCATGTCCGGAGTGTAACTTCTACATGCATGGGGGGATTTTGATACATGTTTAAATCGGGAAGAATATTCTCCATAGTAAGGCAAAGTGTCGCATTAAAAAATAACTGTGGCAAAGGTCAAGGTCAAACTTAGGGGGTCAAAGGTCAAATAACAAATTAAAACATTCGTTTGCAAGTATAACTTCTAAATACACAAATGTTGTCAGTGATGAGTTGAGCTGTCTCTCGCAAAATGAAGGTCAAGGTCAAAAGAGGTCAAATAAAAATATATAAAAAATTGTTTGTTTGACTATATTTGTCCGGTCTATATTTTGCTCATTCTTTGAAGAAATACAAAATAATTTAGAACACCATGATAGGGTGAAGTGTTGCAAACAAAACCCAGGTCCACCACTCAGTGGTCAAGTCACATTACAGGGCCAGCGCAAAACATGTGTCAGGAGAGTAACATGCATTGAGGTATTCTAATTAGAATTTTTTTTAAATGAATACGAATATTTCTAATAGTAAGCATCTATGTGTGTTAGGCAGCTGATAATAAGGTTTATGATAAAAGTGGTATTAGTTTATACTACTGTTACATAGTAATTAAAATTCTTCTTTGATGATGACAGCCTACTGAATTATTTTTCTTAATTTAAATTTGGTATTATTATAAATTAAACGATTTGTATTAAAGCGCAAGTACTATCAGGGCGTCAAGTTGGAACAGAATTCATAACCGGTTTCATGTACTTTGGCTTGAGCAATGATGGTGTGCCAAAATTGATAATTGTTTCTGCTGTATCGTCAACGACTAACGTATACGTGACAATACCTACCTTGGGTATAGCCCAACAACATCATGTACTGGACGAAATATTGTATCTCACATATCCAAATAGTTTGTTGCCACCAATGTCTACAATAAAAACATCTTTGGCTGTTGAAGTGATATCAGATCTACCAATAGCATTATTCATCGAAAGCAGTAAATCTGGTCTTATTGGATGTACTTTGGTCTTACCAACATCATCTCTCAGCAACCAGTATATCGTGAACGCTCACGATGTCACAGTCAACGGTAATCCTCAAATTCTTGTAATCGCTGCCTATGACGACACGGCAGTTACTTTGAATTTGCCTTTTGCATCACCCGTCAACATAAACTTGCACAAATATGATGTTTATCAGTACAGGAGTAGCGCATCTTCGGGTGCTTTAGCAGGAACAATAATATCTGCAAACAATCCAGTTGCGGTAAATGTTGGACACAATTGCGCGAACGTACCAACTGCAGCGGTAAGTTATTGCGAGATCATGTTTACCTCAGTCCCTCCAATTGAAACAATTGGTCGTGTTTATGTCGTACCCTATCAGAAAACGAGATCGGGGTACTCGATTGGTGTATCTGCTCCATATGACAACACTGAGATTACATTTTGGGATATCTATCAAAGTGTAATAAGCTTAGATAACATTAATTCACAGCAATCTGTTTTCAAGACCTTTACGGATTCTGGTATTATCAGCATCACATCTTCTCAGAACATCCTAGTGTCGCAATATGGACATGGTGGATCGGGAGCGCTAGGAGATCCATCACAAATGATTGTTCCATCTGTTAACCAATTTACAAGTAGTCATGAATTTGCTGTTTCAGATTCCATGACTTCCGAAAGATATGTTTCTGTTGTAATAGATGTTACTTACGGAACATCAGGGTTACTGTTGAACGGATCACCACCCACCATTGTGGAGTCACACACGATCACTGTTCCTGTCGGTGGCACTTTTCAAGTGGTATATTTTACCGTTAACAGCAGCATGAAGTATACATTGAATCACATTAACACGCAAGCTAAATTTGCTGCCCTGCTATATGCTAGAAGAAGCGCCAGTGAATACACAACTTCATTGGGATTTGAATTGTAACATTCTAGCTAGCGTACAGAGCATCGTCTGAGTTGAATAAAATCATAGTATGCGAGTCTCCGGCTAAATATCGCGTGCAAACAAGACAATAATTATTTTCCTGCGCGCTGTGCAGTTGCAGTTGCGTAGCAAGCAAGGGGGTTCGCAACCAATTTTCTTTGATGATGAAATTAAATAAAAAGGTTATTTTTTCGTTTTTCGTGTAATATGGAATATATTTTCACTCAACATGATAAAATGCCACATATGCTGCATTTTATCATGTTGAGTGAAAATATATTTCATATTTCTCTCAAACGAAAAAATATACTCTTATTATTTCACATTCCTGCACCGAAGTTTTTGTGATAATGTGAAATATATTACGCTTCAGGCCTTCTTTATTTATATATCGAAAGTCTCGATAGTGTTATAATTAGAATAGATAGCAAATTTGAATGCATTGTTGTAGAATAATGCATGGTTCGAGTTCAAATGGGCAGGAATATAACACAGCATTCGAACGATAAATCATGCATTATTATACGAAATTGCAAGTTTTTTATCTATCTTAGCTATCTCGTGGCCACGACTTAGTAACCCGTGGCCACGACTTAGTAACCCGTGGCCACGACATATTATCTCGTGGCCACGACTTAGCCATCTTGTGGCCACGACTTAGTAACCCGTGGCCACGACATAGTATCTCGTGGCCACGACTTAACCATCTTGTGGCCACGACTTAGTAACCCGTGGCCACGACATTGTATCTCGTTGCGACGACTTAGCTACCTCGTGCCCACGACTTAGTACCTCGTGGCCACAACATAGTATCTCGTGGCAACGACTTTTTTTTTTTTTTTGAACCACGTTTAAGGCCCGTTTATTAAAGAAAAAATAATACAATACAAGAATACTAGCAATGATAACTTTAGCATTAACATTGATATGTAGATAATTAAAAATAAAGTTATTTTGTTATGTTTTTAGTCAGAATATATAAGACATTTAAAAAAGTTAAGAGGTTCATTCATTTATACAATTACACATGAAAAGGGGCACAAGGTTGAAAAGTAAATAAAAAGTGAAAAATAAAAAGTAGATAAACTGCTTTAGTAGCATTTTTTCTGCATGTACTATTTAGAAATCAAACAATTCAATTAGATTTATCCAGCAATTTTCAAATTCTTCTAATGTATCATTTTGTATCGCAACAAATCTTTCAATTTTCAATCTGTTTAAAAATTTTCTTTTGAAGATACTTATATCTGGAGTTTGTTTTTTTAATTTACTGGTATAAATGTAATATTTTGAAAAGAGAAAAATATACGATGTTTTCTTATCCTTAGCATGAAAGAAAGATGTAAAATTATCATACGTAATATTTATTGCTATTTCATTAAGCCATTTGAATAAATTATTCAAGAAAATTTGTACTGTTTGGCAGTCCCAAAATATGTGTTCTATACTTTCAACATCCATACAGCAAAAATCACAGAGACTAGATTCGGTTAATTTGCATTGAAGGAGAAATTTGTTTGTTGCAATATTCCTGTGTAAAAAATTATATTGAAAGTTTTGTGAAATATTATCTTTGCAATAAACAAAAACGTTTTCGTAAATATTTTGCCATTGAAATTCTTTTTGAGGAAATCGTTCTTCCCATTTATTTGCGATTTTGTTTTTTTTTATTTTTACAGAGTCTTATTTGTTTTTGAATCTGTGTTAACTTGTTACTAATATTGGACGTGTTTGATTTTTCTATGATATCAAAAGTGCTTATTTCTTTAGGCATTGAAGTTTGATTAATTTGTTGTAGTTTACGTTTCCATTCTTTGGGTATTGATGAAATTAATTTATAAAAGTTAAATATTTCTGTATCAGGAATGTCAAAAGTAAATTTCAGCTGGTCAAAGGTTTTAAATTGTTTTGTTTCAGTGTTAAAAATATCCTTTATTTTAATATTTCGACATTTCCATTTTGGAAAAAGAATTAAAGATCTATTATTTAAGTGTGAATTCTGCCATATTATGTGGTCTAATAGATTTTGTGGATTTTTATTACAATTTATTTTACTCCATGACAGTAGTTATTCTTTTAAGACAGTATTTTCGATTTTAAGTTTCTGTATATCATATTTGTTTAAATTACATTTAAATATGTCCATTCCACCTATTTTTTGTAAATTTTTCTTTATAATCTCTTTCCACAATCAATGGTTATTTTCATCAAATATTCTTTTGATCCAGCTTGATTTAATTGAGTTCATAAAAATCGGCATGTCTATCATATTTAAGCCTCCATATTTAAAGTCTTGTATAATTACATCCCTTTTAACTTTGTCTCTTTTTGAGTGCCATATAAGTTCAAAACAATTTTGTGTAATTGTTTTCATAATTTCTTCTGGTGGACTTGGAAGAACGGATATCATTAAGGTTAGTTTTGAAATAATTAAGGATTTTAAAATTGATATATTGCCAATTGTTGTTAAACGTCTTGCCCTCCATCTATTGATGTCTGCTTTAAATTGGTTTAATTTATTCTCGTAATTTATTTTGGTTATTAAGTCACATTTTGAATGGAAAGTTATGCTAAATGTTTTTGCACATTCTGAGGTCCAAATTATATTTGAATATTTTTTTCTACAATAGATTAAATCATGTTGCTTTCTAAGTGAACCTATTCTGAGAACTGTACATTTTTTGTAATTAAGTTTAAGACCAGAAATAAAGGAAAATTGTTCAAATATGTTCAAAGTTTCTTCAAAGCTGCTTGATTTACCATTTAATATTATAGTTGCATCGTCTGCAAACATGCTGTTTTTAACTTCTAGATCAAAAATGTTAAAACCTTCAATATTCCTATTTTGTCTTATAGCTATTGACAATAGTTCAATTGCTAGGATAAATATATAAGGAGACAATGGACATCATTGTCGTACTCCTCTTTTTATAGGGAATGACTCAGACAAAAAACCATTGTAAAGTATGCAACTCGTGGGTCTTTTGTAAATAAGTTCAATCCATGCTTTTAAATTTGGTCCAAGGTTAAAAAGATCTAATGTTTTAAATACGTATTTGTAGCTTATGCTATCGAATGCTTTTTCAAAATCAGCAAAAAATAGAAGTCCCAGTTTATCATTCTTTTCTGCATACTTCATCACATCATAAAGCAATCTTATATTTTCACCTATGTATCGCCCTTTAGTGAAACCTGTTTGACTATCATCAATGAGTGTATTTAATACCCGTTTAATTCTATTAGCGATAACCTTAGTAAGTATTTTATAATCTACATTCAGTAAACTTATTGGTCGCCAGTTTGACAATATTGATAAATCTTTATTTGGTTTTGGGATTAGAGTTATTAAACCTTGTGCTTGTAGCTGACTGAGACAATTAATTTCAAAAGAAAAATTCAGAGCACTTATCAAATCATCTTTTAAATAATTCCAAAATATTTTATAAAATTCTATACTTAAACCATCTGAACCTGGACTTTTTCCATTTTTCATATCTTTGATGGCAGTTTCGCATTCAGTTTGCGTAATAATTCCTTCACAAGATTGTTTTTCGTTTTCATTTAGTTTTGGTGTTGTTTCGCCATTGAAAAAATTGTAATTTGAGGGAGTTTCGTCTTGAATGGTATATATATTCTCATAGTATTTTTTCTGTTCATTTAAAATGTCTGTCTGATTTGTTAAAATATTACCATTTGCATTTAAACATTTTACTTTCCGCATTTCTTTTTTCTAATCCTTTTAGTAATTTTATATTTCTTTCGCCATTATTTATTTTGTAACTTTTTATTCTAGTAATAACACCATTAATATTTTCAGTATATAAGTTATCCAACTATGCTTTTTTGATATCTAGTTCTTTTTTTAAATTGTCATTAAAATTTTCTAATTTAGTTTCTATTTCATCAATTTCTTTGACAAGTTTGCTAACGAATACATCGATATCTTTGTTAACTTCACACGTCAATGAGTTGTGGTGTATTGGTATAGATGCCTGACTACTGATCTGAAGATCCCTGGTTCGATACCTTACCAACACCACATTATGAGGAAATGCATTTGTTTTATTTCATTTTGAAATTTACTTGCAAGAATTAATTTGAAATCGTTTTACTACATCTGGTTTTTAGGATACCTTTTAAGTACTGGTTTTTTATACAATTTTATTTTTTATTCATTACATTATCTTTGATTAATAAAAGGACAGCACGTTCATAATACAAATTAAAATACTACACAGATAGAATACACAACCAAAAATCAAAACGTTTTGCACGAGTTAAGAGAGAAATGGCAATTTTGAAATAAGAAAAGAAAAAATATAAAAGTTGCTGAACCAGGATTCGAACCTACGAGTGTACGTCTATATTCTTGAAGTGAAAGCCCTTAACGACTGTGCTAAGATGGATTTGTAATTTAGACCATTTAACAACTGGTTATATATACATTCATATCGATCTACAAATAGATAGTAACGTTTACGGAATTTACCGAATATGGGGTCAAATGCAAGAGTGCCAGGTCAATGTTGTTGGACAATACATAAAATACTTGGTAACTCAAGCGTGACGAAATTTTGGCTAGACTGTCTAGGCAGTTTGCTCACTAACTGCAAGATATTCACGCTATTCACGCACTTTCATATCCCACCCATTTGAATGTATATGTAAAAATTTCATCAGCGAATTAAGGCAATTTCACAGTAAAAAAATTCAATTTTCAGTATACCATTTAAGTCTGTATGTCATATCTGTAAATATCGCATATTTTGCTCTATTGGCGATCACGTAGTTTTGTAGAAATTAAGCCTTACATTTTATTAAAATTCAAAACCGGAAGCGGAAACTGCTCGTGGCAACGACTTAGTAACTCGTGGCCATGACATAGTATCTCGTGACCACGAGATAAATAAAAACACATACATGTCACCTTTGTGCCACCGTACAATGGTATTGGGTAAATTATTTTTTAGAATAGGAGAAGGGGAAGCGTTTTCACACTTAGCTAAATTCAGTAACGGATATTCGGCGTAGTGATTTTGTCGTTTTCCTTCTTTATTCGCTGTGTATCTTGTTTTTAATACGAGTGTTAATTCAAAAATACGTCTGAGCTGGTAATAGTGAGGGAAAAAATAAACGGTCCCTACGCTGATGTAGTTGTCCAATGCAAAACAGTACCCCTTTAAATAGATCAACAACGTGTTTTAAGCTGAATTCGATACGTCATCTTTTCCTGTGTGGTTTTTAGACTGGTTACATATCATTAAGTCTGAAAAAGCCACCTAATTCTAACCAGATGAACACTCCATTATTTGTTTACGAGGATAAGAAAATATTATTCGTCGAATGAACAAAAATGTATTTTACCAATTTTTTGCAATAAATTGAAAAAAGAAAATGGGAACCAAAATGTTTAGAGTGTGAATGTTTTTATTTACTTTGCAATAATTTTTAAATATTGCAAAATTAATTTGTCATTCCGCAGTAAATCATACGACTTTTCCAAACTCATAAAAGACTCGACTGCTTCGCAGCCGAATAACGCCCTTTTCTTCGTGATTACGCCATTCGATACGCTTTGCATTTTTTAATTTTATTTTGTTTGATACTATAAGGCGTATGTATTTTCTAACTTAAATTGATAAATGAATATTTTATGATCAAATGTGTTTTGCAAATATTTCAATTGTTTCACATTGTATATATGCACGGTATTTACGATATATATTAAATGTAAATATTATATATCAAAGAAAATGATGTTTAATAATCCATATACATTTTTCAATATACACAGTGTACATGTATATATGTGGTTAAAGTATATGATATGATATAGATTGTTTACATATATTTCAAAATCAACGTATGGGATAACATCAGATTCTCAATCTGGACATATGAGCCATGTCACGACAAAACCAACATAGAGCGTTTGCGACTAGCATGTATCCAGACCTGCCTGCGCATCCGCGCAGTCTGATCAGGATCCATGCTGTTCGCTTACAAACCCCGTAACAAGTAGAGAAACTAATAGCGAATAGCATGGATCCTGATCAGACTACGCGGATGCGCAGGCTGGTCTGGATCCATGCTGGTCGCAAACCCATTATGTTGGTTTTGTCGTGACGCGACTCATATCTGAAACATATTGCTTTATTGATTGTTCTTAAATTTAATTAATTAATCAAATTTGTGTTGGTCATCGTATTAGGATTTTGGTTTCTTTCTTGTGTTTTTGTCATTCATTAGTTTGTCTTACACTCTTACTTGTTTTACAAAAAACTAGAATGTTGCATTTGTTAATAAAATTTTTGTAAACACATATGTTTTCCTGAATATCCATTTAAGAATGTTTCTTACATTTTGAATCCGTTCTAAAATCTCATACTGCTAATGAGGTTGCTTTGTAAGCATTTCCCCGTAAATGACTGAGAGTAACCGCAGACATGTCAATAAACTTTAATAACGTTCATTACATACTCACCACAGCAGTCATTTAACTTACGCTTGAGGGAATGTACGTGGTAACGCGTGTATAATACAGTACGTGGATGATATTACCGTAATAAAACATTTATAATGTTATAATGTTGTATAATGATAGTTTAACATCTTCTTATGTTTTAACTGAAATATGTGTATGTGTAAACTTCAAGTCCGACTATGTGAAATGATCGCTTAAAACAACAACATCAACAACAACAACAGAAACAACAACAGATACTTTTATTTTGAGTCACGTTACAAGATAGAATAGTATGAATGAATATACAAAAGTATAAAATGTGGGTTTTTTTTGATTGAAATTATCAAAATCAAGCATCGTCACACACCGTTAAACAACATGGGGACAGCTATTCTCTCTCTCACCACTAGACGGCGTAAATTACGATTGCATATACAAACGTCATTATCATCATAATGGTTCATAAAACATGTATAAAGAAGGGACATGATATAGCATACAATTTTATACAAAAAGCAATTTAAAAAAAATGGTTACCGGTATTTAGTATTAGGATGGAGAGAAAGAGACAGAGGGGGAAAACACACGATCTTGTAAACATACTATAAACCATACCTCGCAATGTGCAAAATGGTTTCCATTTTCTTCACTCAACCTTACCTCTCGTGAGTTCACCAATTGGTTTCGTTACATAACACTACTCAATGTACATTGCAAAAAGTGTAATCATGTCGGAAACAAATTTGTTAAAAGAATAAGTTAATTAAAATGTAATTAAAATGAAAAATATCTTAAATTTACGTCCGATAAAAGAAAAGCGTGAGAAAAAAATGAAAAAATTAATCAATTTATAATAGTATATTCCAGAATTGCAAAATAATTGAAAAAAGTTGGGCAGCCTGAAAGACAGAACGAAGAAAGGAAATTTAGGATAGAAGTGAAAGACTTCTGACAAGTATATAGAAGTAACCAAAATGCAAAATGTCGCTGGTATTTGCAAAGATCACTTCTTCATTATTTTCAATTTCTAGGCACATTATGCCTCCTAAACAAATTTGTTTAAAAAGTATGGCAAATATGTAAACAAAGTAGTATTTTGACTTCCATCCATACTTCCATATGATATCACTTTTACTGTACAAATTGCCTAAAGATGAAGGAAATTGGCAAATGACATTGACATTGACAAAAAAAACATTTTTGGGAACTGTAACTGGACATAAAAATAAAAGCTTGTGAGAAATGTAAATAAAAGCATTTCTGAGGAATAATGAGCCTTTACATTTTGCACATTTATCCATGTTAAACACGAATGGTAAGAAACCAAACAGAGAGAGATATCACTGGAATAGTTAGTTTAACACTATAATAAACCCGTTAGATTGTGATGCTGGAATACTTGACAGCTAAAGTGAAACAAAAACAAAACATAATACAGTTATTATTAAAGTTACAATCTGGATCTAAGTGATGAAACATCATACTCGTTCAATAAAATATAGAAATGCATGCTTACTTTATCCTGAGTTTAAATAAACGAATTGTAAATATATGGTTTTCTACGTAGATTTGAATAGTGTTTTCTTTAAATTAAAATACTCCTGAAGACGTCATCAAAGTTTATCCCATGGTCATTCATGATGTCATGAAACTATTTTGATAAATGTTGAGTAAGTACTATTTAGTTGAATACACGTTTTATGTGCAACTTCTTCGTAAATCAATTTTTTTTTATATAAAATTCAACTTTTAACATAAATTTAAAGGGATTATCTCTATCCCAAATGATGTTTTACAACATTTATTTTCTCAAATGCTGTCAGTTCCCGTAAATGATCCATTCAAATATATATGAGACCAAAATCATTCATAATCAATACTCAAACCTAAGTGGTATTCAGTGAACACCTCAAGGCAGCCACAATTCTCAGCTTTTCTTGTTTATCATATTTTACCTTAGTTTACTCGAAACTGACTTTACAATCTGAATACCACTTTACTGAAATGTAAAGGACTGTGTTGACCGTTAGGCAATTATATGGGATTAACTCGTAAGTATCGATTCTGAATACGGGCCAAGGTCATGGGAAATGCATGTGTCGTCTGTACTTTACAATTCCAGATGCAACAGATGACAGGATAAGTTAAGTAGAAATCATGATAAATTTGATAGACATTGGTGGGTCCCGTAGCTCATCAGGCTCGGCAGGGTCAGGAGTGGTCGGCGGGCCTTGATGGCCCTTCTTGCATTCCTTCTGTGCGTGGGAACCTTCATCTTTGGACACATTCTAGTATGATGCAGCAAGTACTCTGGGTAGATCTAGCAATTGAAGGTGGCAGCAGATAGTTTTGGTTTTCGTGGTACAGTTCATGCTGTTGTAGAGGCCGTGTAAGACCGTACGATGCCGTGTTAGATCGTGTATACCCGTACTAGACCGTGTCTGCCATGTATGATTCGTACCTGAACCGTATTGTTCGTATGGCGATCGTATGAAACCGTGTGTGCACTCGAATGAATCGTACCGTGATCGTGTGACATTCGGATGTTAATCGGGTGTTGGATGTAGGACTTTTGGACGGTCTCGAACGATTTATATACGATCTTGGCACGGTTGGGCTCACTCGTGGAGTGGACTTCAAATACGGTTGTATATACGGTCTCATACGGTCTCACACGGTTTTGTACGGTCGTTTTTACGATTATACACAGACATTACATCCGTAACAGTTTGTCAATACACGATGACTGGATTTGTCGAAAATATGTGCTATATATTTAGGTCATAAATATTTATTTACTCGAAGATAAAATACCGACTTTTTATGCTCTCCCTATTAGAAAGAATGAAATTAAACCAATTTTACTTGCCGTCCCGGAATCTTTAGTATTGCTCCATAAATAATTAAGTTTGTGTTATGAAATGTAACATGAATGTTGGTCATAAATAAAAGCTGTATGGGCAAAAATGTAAAAATCTATTTTTAACACTGGTGACCTTGACCCAACTGACCCTTAAGTCCATCCGAAGGAAGAATTTCAAGCAAGTTATCTTTCTACCAAATATGAAAAACATCTGTCAATGAATAAAGGCTGTATGGGAAAAAGTGTAAAAATCTATTCTTAGCACTGGTGACCTTGACCAACTGACCCCTACCTCAATCAAAAGGAAGAATACCATGCAAGTTCTTGGAGACAGCTCTATCGTGAAGGAGGTAGTCATGTCGCCAAGGAGATAGTTCTATGATTTCAAAAAATGATATGGTCAAGAATGTAAAAAGTTTTCGGTGAAAAAGATATTTAGGATGTTGATACAACAAGAAAGAAATAGACTATTTGGCAATATTTGTTTTATACTAGCAGTTCTTTCCGCTACATCATTCACGAAGTGATCTAACTTCAGGATGATTAGTAATCTGTTTAAATGTGAACAGTGAGTACAAACTGAGACTTCACATTTCAAATGTACACACACAAATACCTAACCTGAACACAGTATGTATACATTGCTGTAAACAATTGAGTATGCCTAAGAGTTTTAAGCCTTTCTGTTTTTAGATTATAAACATTTGAATTAACTAAAAGACAAAAACATATAAATTTCTTATTGAAATAAAATATTTCATCAATCTCTAAGATCACTTTTAACCTTGATATTTTGTTTAAAAAAGTAGGTGTCAGTGGTGTGAATAGCAGAGACATTTTCAATGTAAACATGAAGTCATTTTTGATTTTTTTGCTTTATGTGTCAGGCAATTCATTATCAACTAAAGTATTAAGGTATGTTAAGATGCCATGTCTCTAGCCTGTGGAAAAATCGATGCGATAATCTGACCTAAATTTTCTCATCCCGGCTTTAATTCAATATAGTGGTACTATTGAATCATCATGTTGGGCATATATCTGTATCAAATGTATCGGTGCAAAGCGTAAAATACCTTTGCAACGGATACCTTCTTTACAAAATGATTTATAGTTTTATCATTACTCTATTCGAAAATTTATTTCTTAATGGAGAAGAATGATGCTATGGTGCAAATATAGAAAATACATTTCGTAGGCGATAAAGAAATGCAATACAACAAAATCAGCGTTGAAACGCTTCCTTACTTGCAAAAATGTATCGAAGCTTAATAATTTATAATATAATTTTAAAAAGTTAATGTTCATTTAAGAGAGGAATGATACTTTATTTCAAATACCGATTTAAGTTTCAAATAATAAAGCTCATCTGTTCTCGTCGATTATTAAGAAAAATGACTACAATAAAATCGACACGTAAAAGACCTAAGTAATAACGGAATTGACAGAAATTGTTGTTGATTTTAAGTAACAAAAGTAGGCATGCATGCATTTGCGCATACCTCTTCCGATAGCAAGAGACCTTTTTTAATTTGTAATTCTTTCTTTTTTAAAAAAAAACAAAGGTCATTCTGGATTGATACAAGGTCCACGAGAGGTTACCCTGGATATCAAAAGACTGCAAATGAAAAAAAAAAGTTTTGAACGAACGGTAACAAGTTTATAACCATTCTAAAGCAACACTAGAACATGTTGTCAATGGGTGTGCGATGACTTGTTACAATGGATATTGCATTTCAAACAGCTTTCTGGAATTTATAGATGCTTATAAGAGGTGCTAACATGGGACCGAAAAATAAATCCTTTATAAAAAAAATTATTACATTTCCATTTTCTTGGAACCAATGAGTGACTTCTGCTTTCGACTTAAGTTGTAAATAAGAAATGTTGTTGGACGTTACTACCATACTCAACGTATAATTAAATAGCTGAATCAATATGCAGCCTTCAATGAAAAATACGACTGCGTCGTATCATATTTTATTTTAAACTGCGTCGTATCATTTCATACAAATCATTTTTTTCTTGGAAAATAAACATTTCTTTTTAATGAAATTTTAGTAAATTATGCAAAATCAAATTTTGAAGTTTATGGTGAACTCTGAAACGGATATATAATTGATTTGAAGGAAAAACGATTGATAAAGCAATATGAACTACGTCGTATCCACACAATTTCATAAAAATTCTGACCCGCTTCGAGTTGTAAGTTTGTTATATCTTTTGTTTTACAAAATAATTGCTCAAGCAACATACACCGAACAAACCGGAAAATAGTGGAGCGTGTTAATACATATATCTGGTTTTCAGTCATTTCAAACAAAAAAAGTTATAAACAAAAACATACCTTTATTGGTTTAAGATGGCGTCTTTGTTTACATTTTGTAGGATACGACGCAGTTTTTATTCCTAGCCTTTGTAAATGTTAATGTTTTATTATGCAAATTACGTCATGATATATATGCATAGTAATTACATTAGTATAATATTATTTTTATTATATTTTGTGTCGTGATAAATGTTATGAATGAAATATACCAAAACAATCAGATACTTTGAGCGTAACCATAGAGCTATCTCCTTGGCGAAATGACTACCTCCTTCACAACAGAGCTGTCTCCAAGAACAAATATCCTATATTTTATTTATTAACTAATGTTTTTATCTGATTTCAATCTTATTTCATTTCTATACCTTATATCTACTTGAAACATATTTGTTTTTAATCTGAATCGCTGTTTAGATGAAAATTGGAGGGAAAATAATCTGTTTCATGATGAAACGGTCCATTTCAATACTGAATTAGCTAACTGGGAAACGCCGCGACAACTACATTTTCAGTACGTATAATAACTTTACGTTTTCTGGAAGCTTTTATCAAATCTACATCGCATAGCATTCTCTGAATTTCGACATTAAGTGTAAAGTTTACAAAATATATCAAAAATGAAAAACTTGACACTTTATTTTAGCGACATGCACTAGCTCTGAAGAAGCGATAGAGCAATTCACCGTATACCTTCGAAAAGGGCAGCTCTATCATTTACCAGGTGTGATTTTGTCAACTTCATATCAAGTCACAAATGTAGCTCTATAAGGCCACCGATATTTACCTGGTGTCGATGGATTTAGTTTTTCCATTGTTGGAAATGGTCTGATAATTTCTTAAGATATACCTGGAGATGTAGGTCTAGATCTAGATTTATATCATATATATGACTAGATCTTATTATTTAGCTTTAAACTTTTTCAGTCCCCATGTCTACACAGTAGATCTACCGTCAGTCGGAAGTGACGTATTGGCTCGGACACAGAATTGAATTTTTTCCTGAGTTTATATAGTTGATTGCGATTGATTATGTCATCTAAACTTTGGAATTCTGTATGCAAGTGACTATAGTTCGTTCAACGACAGCAGCCATCTTGTATTCAAATCCCTTACGTTGTTTCAGTAAAATACCACCGTGCACAGTACTGGGCAACAACTTAATTACGTGACGTCGTAAATGACGTCACGTTGCATTATTATATGGCGCGCTTTTCATACAGTATTAGATTTATAAAACGTTTATTTGCATATAATAAAAAGAAAATTTGTTTAGTTTAGTTATTTCACCTTGTGAACACCAAAAGTTCATATTTCACTCGTGGCTGCGCCACTCGTGAAATATACCTTTTGGTGCTCACTCGGTGAAATATATTCAGTTGTTAAAACTTGTGGTCCGTCCCTTGCTTGCTTTTTATGAATAACTTCAACATCCATGTACGTAAAAACTGTAAATTTATTCGTTACTGTTTTGTCTATTATTATTATGTTTGCATGTGACTTTTATCTGTTTTTGTATAAAAATGCAATAAAATATAATTAAACATTAATACAAAACATAATTCGTAGTGTTTGTGGTTTTCAATATTTTGGTAAAATTTCCCGCGGAAGAAAATAAATGCAGCTAATCACATGTTTAAACAACATTCCTATGCAAACAAATCGTTTGTTCTATCAACATGACTAACAAAAATAACTTATTCTGATATTTTCATATGTTTCTCAGAAATGGGGGATCTGAAGATTGTATATGTCAACAAGAATACGAGGATCAACAAATGGCACTATAATCCATCCACAATATTCTTAGTTATGGTTCTTTATTTAGGTATTTTTTCCTTTCAGTCAAGAGTCATTTTCCACAACTGATGGGTTGGATTCAATGAATTTATAACGTTGACCATAATAGCATATAATTGTAATTCTTAGTAACAATTACAGAAAGACAAAATAAATACTCATGATAAGATTTTGCTTAAAACTGTCGCTCATTGTGCGGGCTTTGAGTTAAGTAATAGAAAGAGCACCGAAACACGAGGCTATCTGATTTGTACGAGGGGGCGTAGCCCCCGAGTATTAATCAGATTGCCGAGTGTTTTGATGTTCTTTCTCTTTTGTATCATAGTCAAACACAAAAGCACGTTCCCTGTTCCACAATATGAAACCCCGGCAAAAATGAACCAATGAACGAACATCTGAATATGACATTTCTGTCGCTTTCCCTTTCTCTGCCGTCACAATATGTAAACCCCAGCAAAAATGAGCCAATCAATGGGCATGCTCTGGAGTGCGGGTAACCAATACCCGCACTCCAGTTAACGCACTGTGCATGTATATGTATACGATTTAAACATGACACATTTTCAACAGAAAGGTCTCCAAACTATGATACATCATATTTAAAGATACCAAAAGCTTCAGTCAAAGGATTTGTATTGTATGGCGATTGATATCAATTTAACGAACTAGCTTTTGTGTATGTATATACACACAGCCTCGAGATATATATTGTAGCGAATGTATAGTTTTTTTGAAAGTATTTCCTTTAAAACATAGTTTTATTTAAATGTTACATGAATAGATATATAGTCATTTAATTAAGGAATGTCCGTATCACACCACTAGATGTTTCCTCCGAGCGATTTTGGATAGAAGTTTGACAGGAAGAAAGTGTTGATGAAGGTATACTTTCTATTTACAAGTAAATGATTTCCTCTTCTTGATATAATATTTTTGTTGACGTTTTTCGATATTTTAAATGTAACGCATGATTCATTTTATATTTAATACTAAACACCTGTCAATGACCGCATTTTATGTAAGAATAATTGATTACACCTTTCTTCATTTATTTTTTTTTTAGATTAAGTGTTAAGCTGTTAAAATAGCTGCGTACTATTTTTTCATTCAACACGTTGAATAAATTCGGCATTGAGTTAACCCAAAATAAGAACTGTTTATAAGTGAAAAAGAATAACTTTGTCATGTACGCTGGTATACATATATTGTATTGGTAACAGAAAGAGAATCGAAACATTTGTACGCGGGGCGTAGCCCCCGAGTATTGATCAGATTGCCGATTGTTTTGATGTTCTTTCTCTTTTGTATCATAGTGAAACATGAAAACACGTTCCCTAGTGTTGTCACAATATGAAACCCCAGAAAAAAATTAGCAATGAACGAGCATTTGAATATAATATTTCTGTCGCTATCCTTTTCTCTGCCGTCACAGTAAGTAATCCCCAGCAAAAATGAGCCAATCAATTGCTCTGGAATGCGGGTAACTAATGCCTGCACTCCAGTTAACGCACTGTACATGTTTACGATTAAACTCTGGCTCAGAAAAGTCCTCAAACTATAATACAACTAACAGTTAGTGCGTCTTCCTTCGGGATCATTGATGCCAGCACTATTAAGTGTTGAGAATTGAGTACCGCTCAAGCCAGTGCTAGGGGGCGTGAGGGATGTTGCACATATTCATTATCACTCATGTACAGACTCAATCAAACTGAGGATGCAATTCTCTTGTAATTTTGTTGTGATTAATGCTTCCGAGGGATCACTTTGTTTCCATATACTTTTTTACGCTATGTTTTATAACACAAATAACGTCACCTCAAAATACATTCATTGTTCACGGTCCGGTCGTGCAGTACCTTTTTTACGGCACAGGTGTTTAATTATAAGAACACCGACTGACATTCTCATTACGTACTTTTTCTTATAGTAGCGTATGAACTTATAACTTCATTCATAACGGTAAAATGACGTCATGCTAAGAACGCAATTCATTTATAAAGTGCGCGGCAATGACGTCATTTGGTTTAAACATATTTTATTAAGAATATTTGTAAATGTGTAAATAACAACATAACAATAATTATAGAGTTTAGCCGAAGGCAGAAGCGTATAGAAGCCATTATCTAACAATAACAATCTTCAATGTCAGTGGTGGTTGTAATTAACAAGTTATCAGAAATTGAACACATTTGAAAAGAAATAATGTAAATGGTTAGGACAAAGTAGGGGAGGATGTTGTGTTTTGATAGCTTTCCGTGATATACATGATATAGTCATAGACATGGTCATTGTTGAATTAAACGAAACAAGCCATTCTTCAGACCATTGGCTAATCTTTTGTAAATCAGAGTTTAGTACATTTGCTGTTATTTCGGGTGTTTTAACGATAAAGGATAAACTTGTGTCATCTGCGAAAAGTCTGATGTTGGCGTCGATATCAATTACAATGTCGTTAATAAATGTAAGGAAAAGCAGTGGACCGAGAATGGCTCATTGAGGAACACCAGCCCTGACGTAAAGAAGAGAAGATGAAGATCATTAGACAGTGACTCTTCGCTGTCTGTTGTATAAGTAGCTTTGAAACCAAAGAAATGAATCTTTACGAATTCCAACAGATGACAATTTAGTAATGAGTCCTTTGTACCATACCCGATCAAAAGCTTTGCTAATATCCCAAAATAGGATTCTTATTTTCTTTCCATTGTCTATTGCTTCACAGAAAGAATTATAAATGACTGATAGTTGGTTTATACTTGAGTTGCCTTGGCGGAAATCAGACTGATATTCTGTTAAAATGTTGTTGCTAATTAAATGACGTCATTTAAAGCACGCGACTTGTCTAACATGGGCGGTGACTGACAGGTTTTTCTAGCACCGGCGTAAACGGTACATAATCCTGTCTGATATGCAAGAATAAAGGAATCTTACACTGCCTGCCGGTACAACACCGGAATATCTAGCTCGAGGTTAATTATCAACGGCGGTTACGAGGCTCTGTTGAATTTCCGCTTAACAGTTACCCAAAAACAAGATATTCCTGTCTGTACCGACAGCCAGAGTTTGATTCCTTTTCTTGCTTATTAAATATCAATAATTTTCGGAACAGAAATTACGAAAACTTGTATTTTTATTACGCACATTTTTCTTATGTTAGCGTATGAACATACAAACATCATTCGGTGAAATGACGTCATCCTTAGAACAAAAGGCGCGCGGCAATAACTTCATTTAAAAGACAGGTTTTTTTATCGTACCGGTGTAAACGGTAGATAATCCTATTCAATATGCAAGAAAAATAAAAATAACAAATATGTAGAAAAGCATATTGTACGAAAGTACAATTACAATTATAAACGCCCATGTTTTATATTTACAGAAATCAGTCGCAGCACTCATTTTGTTGTTGACAGTTGGATTAAACAATGGTAAAAATTAATTGATTTATTAATTTATAAATAAATTGTTTCGAACCATTCAGTACGTATATGTGATTGGAAAAAATAGATATACGAAAATCATAGAAATTTCTAGAGAGAAAATAAAAGCACACAATATCGCTATCAAACAAAATCTGGCAAAGAAGAATATCTTAAAATTTGCTCTGTTTTAAAAGCGTGGTGTCTAAGTAAAGCGGATGCACTTGGTATTTTCAAGAAAATTTAAAATAGTTTTTACTAACAAAAATGAAGAAATGGGACAGTTTCCAGGGTGTTTCATTTCTGATTTAAAGTGTTGAAATTATGTAATTATGATTTTAGAATAGTGTCTTTAATGATAAGGTTTACTGTCTTGCAGATACATAAAATCTAATAGATGTTCTTTTTTTTGGTATTAGATCAGTTTTCTTTTGTAGATGTAAGTCTTTAGTGTAAATGGATTAAGAAACGTTATATAGCGAGATATTAGTATTGATATATAAGTATTGAGATCTTAGTATTGATATATTACTATTGATATATTTGTATTGAGATATCAGTATTGAGATATTAGTATGGGCATACTAGCGTTGTTAGTATCCGCTAAAAAATATGTTTTAAATAACATAGCTTGTGCTGCAAGATCAAACAAAATGCTATATAAAACATCATATTCTATTACATATATTTATTTCTTAATATAAAACTCAACTCTGTATTTATTTATGTAAATGATAGTTTAACTGATTTGACTTTTGAAATTGTTATTTATTGAACATTATGTAAAAACACGAGGAGCGAAGAGCTCAAGTCCAAACAAAGATTTCGTTGTCTTCTATTCTGTTAATGGCGAACGTTGATTATTTATGTTATAAAGGAATGGTTATACAGTTTGGAAACATGATTAAGAAAACGTCCCGAATACCCCCACTGTCATTCAACGGGTATGGAAACTATTGTGGTATGTTTGGCAGTGGAAGAGAAATGGACAACATAGACAGGTTGATATATATTAACTGCTTCAAATTAGATAAACATACAATATAGTTAAATGAAACTCTTTAAATAGAATAAGAGTAAATAAAACACATCGTCAAACTGTTAAATTCGTTAATACTTGTCATATGAAAAATTAAAACAATGCTAATCCAAATTGAAGAATAACATATGCCACATTACGTTTTATACATATGTTCAAACCCAGTGTAATCATTAATCTTGAACTGTTTCCAGTACGTAATAAAACGATATACTTTAATCAAACTGATAATTTATATTAGATGCTGGGTAGTATATTCATATCCTTTTAAAAGAACACGAACACAAGTCGATACGCTGCTGAAATTTTAAATTATATAGTTGATTAAAGATAAACGTTTCAAGAGAAATATTCTGTTTATTCATTACAGATGTTGCAGTGCCCACGACAAATGTCTTTCAACAACAAACAGATTTCATTGTCTTCCGTTCTTTTACTTCTCTTATTATATATTGCCATACAGTTGGTACATGCAAGACGGTCACATCCAGTGCGGTAAGCGTTAATCAACATAATTGTACATTATGTTGTAATCTAAATTTTCGAATCATACATATGTTCAAGTTACATATTTTAAATTTTAAAGTAAATGTAACAAGCGTTTTCCAAGACCACGGTTGATTAAGTGAGCACAAAAGATAAATTAGTATACAGAAACAGGATATACTGTACAGAAACAGTATATTATATACAGCGGCAGGATATAATGAACAAAAAACAGGATATAGTATACAGAAACATGATACATGTAAAGGAAAAAGGATGTAATGTACGAAAAGGATATTGCTCATTGTACATAAAATAGGATATATTGCAGGAAGCATGATATAGTGTACAGGAAACATGATATAGTGTACATGAAACATGATATAGTGTACAGGAAGCATGCTATTTCTTTTATTCCTAAAGCAGAATAGTAACAGAGACTGGCGTGTCATCAAATAAACTGTTATGATATTTTTACTTCCATTCATTGTAGCTCCAACAAATACACGATGTGCACAAGGGCTATGCGACTGTGACAGACTCTGTGCTGAATGTTTTGCCAAGTACGACAACGAATATAATCCAGCTCTGAAAAGACGATTAAATATAATGGGATGACAAAAAAAAAAATTTAACTACAGTTGTCTTCCCCCCCACTAACAACGTTATACTGTAAAAAATATAAGGGATACTGTCATTGCTAGAAATCTCATCTGAAATATCAACTTATATTAAAACTTTTGTAGACTGCTTATAATGTTTCATGGTTATTCAAAGCACTTTTTTCTTTTCATAAAAACCAGAAATTAAAAACACCTAAAAATTCTGAACAATCTTTTTGGGACGTAAAGTAAATAAAATTCATAGAAATTAAATCGATAAAAACCAAATGTAAATAAAATAGATATTGGTGGTAATATATTTTCTCATGTGGAAAAATCAAATCCCTGAAAATTTTATGTTCGAAATTTTCCCAAACCACCACTGTTTTTGTTTTATTTTGTAATAAACCGTTAAAAAGTTTGTCGTCTTAATTGTGCAGGAAATTTGTTTCCAAGTTTAAAGATTTTAACGTTTTCCAGATTTAAGAAAAAAACGTCACTAACAAATCTTTGAAACCCTTATATAAATTTTGAAAAGTTATGTTATAAAATAAAAAAATGGGCAAATGATATAGCGTGACCTCACACCCTCTATAAATACTTTTGTTTACTCACAACTGTTTAATTGAACCTCTGAAATCCTATGCATGCGCAGTGATGAAATGAACTGCTTACCTCTCAACATTTTTAAATGTTACACCCTTGTCACTGGATACTTCCGTTTATGCCTTTAGAAAATATTCGGTAAGCGAACGTCGGTGTAGTATTGTTTTTTATAGAACAAAAAAGAACATACTCTTTATATGGAAGACACAGATCAGAAAATCAAACCTCTGTAGGAATCAGTGCCAACTTTTTTCAGTGATATTGTATTGGCATGGTGCAAAGTACACCTTACAGTCAACACAGTTGTAAAAAAATATTAGAATGTTACTATTTTATTAGTAAGAAACATACATGTATATTATAGTTTGATTGCAAAGCATTTGGTAATAAAACAGTTATTTTTCATTGTTGTTTGTTGAACAGTCAAAACTGTTTAACACGGTATCACGGATGACCTTTTGGAACTGTTGACCCGGGCCTTTCAGCCTCTGGCAAAGTTCCATTATTTTTTTATGTCATCCCCAAGGAAGGGAATCACGCCCGTTTCGTTACCCAAAAACAAACAAGAGGCGGATGCAGCCAAAGAAGTAGGTTTTTTCAATTTTTTCTCTGAAAAATTTCGTGATGTTCTTTTGTAAAAGTACATATAAACAACCTTCTCCCAACAATTTTCCTTTGGCATACACCATGAAAAATTTATTTCATGAAGTTTCGTTCCCGCACTTCTTCTGAAAATCGCGGTCCACCCAAAATTCGAAAGGAGAAGAATTTCCCCCCACCGGTTTGGGAATCGTGGGTTAGCCGTACGGCTTCTTCTCTAAAATTTTCACTCTTTTCTTGTTTACATATTATGTATATTAACTGAAATCAAATTTTTACATT